>NW_024055507.1:67690-191550 GCF_902713615.1 Scyliorhinus canicula
TCCACGATATCTCCCCACTCCGATATCACCCCTTCCCGATATCACCCCACCTCGATATCACCCCCACCCCGATATCACACCATCCCCGATATCACCCCCTCCCCGATATATCCCCTTCCCCGATATCACCCCCTCCCCGATATCACCCCCTCCACGATATCATCCGCACCCCGGATATCACCCCACACCGAAATCTCTCCATCACCGATATCACCCCCTTTCCGATATCACCCCACCCCGCTATCTCCTCATCCCCGATATCACCCACACCCCGATATCCCCCTATGCCGATAGAATCCCCACACCGATATAACCCCCTCCCCGATATCACCACCTCCCCGATATCACACCCACACAGATATCACCCCCTCCCCGATATCACCCCCTCCCCGATATCACCCCACCCCTAAATCACCCCCACGCTGATATCACCCCACTCCGGATATCACCCCCTCCCCGCTATCACCACATCCCCGTTATCCCCACTCGCCGTTATCACCCCACCCCGATGTCCCCGCTCCCCGATATCCCCACTCCCCGATATCACCTCCACCCCGATATCACCCACTCCCTGATATCACCCCCTCCCCGATATCCCCTTCCTCGATATCACCCCCTCCCCGATATCACCCCCTCCCCGATATCACCCCCACCCCGGATATCACCCCCACAACGAAATTTCTCCATCCCCAATATCACCCCCTCCCCGATATCACCCCCACCCCGCTATCTCCTCATCCCCGATATCACCCACACCCCGATATCCCCCTACCCCGATATCATCCCCACCCCGATATAACCCCATCCCCGATATCACCAAATCGCCGATATCACCCCCACACAAATATCAACCCATCCCTCGATATCACCCCCTCCCCTATATCACCCCCTCCCCGATATCACACCCTCCCCGATATCACCACCTCCCCGAGATCACCCCCACCCCAATATCAACCCCTCCCCGATATCACAACCTCCCCGATATCACCCACACCCCGATATCACCCCCACCCCGATATCACCCCCTCTCCGATATCGCCTCCACCGCGATATCACACCCCCCGATATCTCCCCACCCCGATATCACACCTCCCCGATATTACCCCCACCTCGATATCACCCCCACTCCGATATCACCCCCACCCCGATATCACCCCCTCCCCGATATCACCCCTCCCTATTATCATCCCGCCCCGATATCACCCCCACCCGATATCTCCCCCTCCCCGATATCACACTTCCACCCGATATTACCCCCTCCCCAATATCAGCCCCTCCCCGATATTCACCCCCTCCCCGATATCACACCACCCTGATATTACCCCCAGGCAGATATCACCCCAACGCCGGATATCACCCCCACCCCGCTATCACCCCATCCCCGTTATCCCCTCTCTCCGATATCACCCCCACCCCGACATCCCCGATCCCCGATATCCCCACCCCAATATCACCCCCACCCCGTTATCCCCACGCCGATATCACCCCCAGCCCGATTTCCCCGCTTCCCGAAATCCCCACTCCCCGGTATCACCCCCACCCCGATATCATCCCCTCCCCGATATCACCCCCTCCCAGATATCACCCCCACCCCAATATCACCTCCTCACCGATACACCACATCCCCGATATCATCCCCTCCCCGATATTACCCCCTCCCCGGATATCACCCCCACCACGATATCACCCCCACCCCAATATCCCCTACCCCGATATCATACCCACCCCGATATCACCCCACTCTGATATCACACCCTCCCCGATATCACCCCACCCCGATATCACACCCTCCCCAATATCACCCCCTCCCCGATATCACCCCTCCCCGATATCAACCCCTCCCTGATATAACCCCTCCCCGATATTACCCCCTCCCCGATATCACCCCCTTCCCGATATCACCCCCTCCCCGATATCACCCCCACACAGATATCACCCCCACCCCCGATATCACCCCCTCTCGGATATCACCCCCTCCCCGATATCACCCCCTCCCCGATATCACCCCCCCCGATATCACCTGTACCCCCATATCACCCGCGCACCGATATCATCCCCACACAGATATCCTCCCCTCACCCGATATCACCCCGTCCCCGATATCACCCCCTCCCCGTTATCACCCCCTCCCCGATATCACCCCCTCCCCGAGATCACCCCCACCCCCATATCACCCCCTCCAGGATATCACCCCCTCCCCGATATCACCCGCACCCCGATGTCACCCCTACCCTGATATCACCCCCTCCCCGATATCACCCCCACCTCGATATCACCCCACCTCGATATCACCCCCACCCAGTGTTGGGCACACTGTATATGTGGAGCTTGTTCAAGGAACAGCTATTGCATGTTCTTGATAAGTACGTACCAGTCAGGCAGGGAGGAAGGGGTCGAGCGAGGGAACCGTGGTTTGCCAAATAAGTGGAATCTCTTGTTAAGAGGAAGAAGGAGGCCTATGTGAAGATGAGGCGGGAAGTTTCAGTTGGGGCGCTTGATAGTTACAAGGAAGCGAGGAAGGATCTAAAATGAGAGCTGAGACGAGCAAGGATGGGACATGAGAAGTCTTTGGCAGGTAGGATCAAGGAAAACTCAAAAGCTTTCTATAGGTATGTCAGGAATAAAAGAATGACTAGTGTAAGTGTAGGGCCAGTCAAGGACAGTGGTGGGAAGTTGTGTGTGGAGGCTGAGGAGATAAGTGAGATACTAAATGAATACTTTTCGTCAGTATTCACTCAAGAAAAAGATAATGTTGTGGAGGAGAATGCTGAGACCCAGCCTATTAGAATAGATGGCATTGAGGTGCGTCGGAAAGAAGTGTTGGCAATTCTGGACAAGGTGAAAATAGATAAGTCCCCGGGGCCGGATGGGATTTATCCTAGGATTCTCTGGTAAGCCAGGGAAGAGATTGCTGAGCCTTTGGCTTTGATTTTTAGGTCATCATTGGCTACAGGAATAGTGCCAGAGTACTGGAGGATAGCAAATGTGGTCCCTTTGTTTAAGAAGGGGAGTAGAGGTAACCCCGGTAACTATAGGCCGGTGAGCCTAACGTCTGTGGTGGGTGAAAGTCTTGGAGAGGATTATAAAAGATACGATTTATAATCATCTAGATAGGAATAATATGATTAGGGATAGTCAGCATGGTTTTGTGAAGGGTAGGTCATGCCTCACAAACCTTATCGAGTTCTTTGAGAAGGTGACTGAACAGGTAGACGAGGGATGAGCAGTTGATGTGGTGTATATGGATTTCAGCAAAGCGGTTGATAAGGTTCCCCACGGTCGGCTATTGCAGAAAATACGGACGCTGTGGTTGAGGGTGATTTAGAGATGTGGATCAGAAATTGGCTAGTTGAAAGAAGACAGAGCGTGGTAGTTGATGGGAAATGTTCAGAATGGAGTAGAGTTACGAGTGGCGTACCACAAGGATCTGTTCTGGGGCCGTTGCTGTTTGTCATTTTTATAAATGACCTAGAGGAGGGCACAGAAGGTTGGGTGAGTAAATTTGCAGACGACACTAAAGTCGGTGGAGTTGTCGACAGTGTGGAAGGATGTTGCAGGTTACAGAGGGATAGATAAGCTGCAGAACTGTGCTGAGAGGTGTCAAATGGAGTTTAATGTGGAGAAGTGTGAGGTGATCACTTTGGAAAGAATAACAGGTATGCGGAATATTTGGTTAATGGTAAAATTCTTAGTAGCGTGGATGAGCAGAGGGATCTCAGTGTCCATGTACATAGATCCCTGTAAGTTGCCACCCAGGTTGATGGGGTTGTGAAGAAGGCCTATGGGGTGTTGGCCTTTATTGGTAGAGGGATTGAGTTCCGGAGCCATGAGGTCATGTTGCAGTTGTACAAAACTCTAGTACGGCCGCATTTGGAGTATTGCGTACAGTTCTGGTCGCCTCATTATTGGAAGGACGTGGAAGCTTTGGAACGGGTGCAGAGGAGATTTACCAGGATGTTGCCTGGTATGGAGGGAAAATCTTATTTGGAAAGGCTGAAGGACTTGAGGTTGTTTTCGTTAGAGAGAAGAAGGTTAAGAGGTGACTTAATAGAGGTATACAAAATGATCAGAGGGTTAGATAGGGTGGAGAGCGAGAGCCTTCTCCCGCAGATGGAGGTGGCTAGCACGAGGGGACATAGCCTTAAATTGAGGGGTAATAGATATAGGACAGAGATCAGAGGTGAGTTTTTTTACACAAAGAGTGGTGAGGCCGTGGAATGCCCTACCTGCAACAGTAGTGAAATCGCCAACATTGAGGGCATTTAAAAGTTTATTGGATAAGCATATGGATGATAATGGCATAGTGTAGGTTAGATGGCCATTTAGTTTTTTTTTCCATGCCGGTGCAACATCGAGGGCCGAAGGGTCTGTACTGCGCTGTGACGTTCTATGTTCTATGTTCAATATCACCTCCACCATGATATCACCCTCCCCGATATCTCTCCACTCCGATATCACCCCTCCCCGATATCACCCCACCTCGATATCATCCCCACCCCGATATCACACCGTCCCCGATATCACCCCCTCCCCGATATCACCACCTCCCCATTATCATCCCTCCCCGATATCACCCCCACCCTGAAATATCCCCCTCCCCGATATCACCCCCTCCCCGATATCACCCCACCCCGATATCACCCCCTCCCCGATATCACCCACTCCCCGATATCACCCCACCCCGAATTCTCCCCCCCCCCCAGATATCACCTCCACCCCGGATATCACCCCCTCCCCGCTATCACCCCATCCCCGTTATCCCCACTCGTCGATATCACCCCACTCCAATGTCCCCGCTCCCCGATATCCCCACTCCCCGATATCACCCCCACCCCGATATCATCCCCTCCCCGATGTCACCTCCACCCCGATATCACCCACCCTGATATCACCCCGTCCCCGATATCCCCTTCCTCGCTATCACCCCCTTCCCGATATCACCCCCTTCCTAAATATCACCCCCACCCCGATATCACCCCTTCCTGATATCACCCCCACCTCGATATCACCCCCACCCCGATATCACCCCCTCCCCGATATCACCCCATTATCATCCCTCCCCGATATCACCCCAACCCGATATCTCCCACTCCCCGATATCACCCCTCCACCCGATATCACCACCTCCCCAATATCACCCCCTCCCCGATGTCACCCACAACCCGATATCACCCCCACCCCGATATCACCCGCTCCCCGATATCACCCCCTCACCGATATCACCCCTTCCCTGATTTCACCCTCTCCCCGATGTCACCCCCCTCCCCGATATCACCCCCACCCCCAATATCTCCTCATCCCCGATATCACCCCCTCCCCGATATCACCCCAACCCGATATCACCCCCACCCCGATATCACGCGCTCCCCGATATCACCCCTTCACCGATATTACCCCTTCCCTGATATCACCCCCTCCCCGATAACACCCCCTTCCCTGATATAACCCCCACCCCGATATCACCCCCACCCCGCTATTCCCTACCCCGATATCATCCCCACCCCGATATCACCCCCTCCCCGATATCACCCCAGCCGATATCACCCCTCCCCGATATCTCCCCATCCCTGATATCACCCCCTCCCAGATATCACCCCCTCCCTGATATAAACCCTCCCCGATATAACCCCCTCCCCGATATCACCCCCTCCCCGATAACACCACCCCCCCGATATCACACCACCGTGATATCACCCCCACCCAGATATCACCCCAACGCCAGATATCACCCCCACCCCGCTATCACCCCATCCCCGTTATCCCCACTCTCCGATATCACCCCCTCCCCGATATCACCCCCTCCCCGATACCACCTCCACCCGATATCACCCATTCCCCGATATCACCCCGTCCCCGATATCCCCCTCCCCGATATCACCCCCTCCCCTATATCACCCCCTCCCCGATATCACCCCCACCCCGGATATCACCCCCACACAGATATCCTCCCCTCCCCCGATATCACCCCCTCCCTGATATCACCCCCTCCCCGATATCAACCCCTCCCCGATGTCACCCCCTCCCCGAGATCACCCCCTCACCGATATCACCTGTTCCCCGATATCATCCCCTGCCCGATATCACCCCCTCCTCAATATCACTCCCACCCCGATATCTCCTCATCCTCGATATCAACCCCTCGCCGATATCACCCACTCCCCGGATATCACTCCCACCCTGATATGACCCCCACCCCGATATCCCCTACCCCGATATCATCCCCACCTGGATATCACCCCACCCTGATATCACACCCTCCCCAATATCACCGCCTCCCCGATATCACCCCCACACAGATATCCTCCCCTCCTCCGATATCAACCCTCCCCGATATCACCCCCTCCCCGAGATCACCCCCTCACCGATATCACCCCTTCCCCGATATCATCCCCTCCCCGATATCACCCCCTCCCCAATATCACTCCCACCCCGATAATTACTCATCCTCGATATCAACCCCTCGCCGATATCACCCCCTCCCCGGATATCACTCCCACCCTGATATGACCCCCACCCCGATATCCCCTACCCCGATATCATCCCCACCTGGATATCACCTCACCCTGATATCACACCCTCCCCGATATCACCCCAACTCGATATCACCCCACCTCGATATCACCCCCACCCAGGGCTGGGCACACTGGATATGTGGAGCTTGTTCAATGAACAGCTATTGCATGTTCTTGATAAGTACGTACCAGTCACGCAGGGAGGAAGGGGCCGAGCGAGGGAACCGTGGTTTACCAAAGAAGTGGAATCTCTTGTTAAGAGGAAGAAGGAGGCCTATGTGAAGATAAGGCGTGAAGTTTCAGTTGGGGCGCTTGATAGTTAGAAGGAAGCGAGGAAGGATCTAAAGAGAGAGCTGAGACGAGCAAAGAGGGGACATGAGAAGTCTTTGGCAGGTAGGATCAAGGAAAACCCAAAATCTTTCTATAGGTATGTCAGGAATAAAAGAATGACTCGGGTAAGTGTAGGGCCAGTCAAGGACAGTGGTGGGAAGTTGTGTGTGGAGGCTGAGGAGATAAGCGAAATACTAAATTAATACTTTTCGTCAGTATTCACTCAAGAAAAAGTTAATATTGTGGAAGTGAATGCCGAGACCCAGGGTATTAGAATAGATGTCATTGAGGTGCGTAGGGAAGAAGTGTTGGCAATTCTGGACAAGGTGAAAATAGATAAGTCCCCGGGGCCTGATGTGATTTAGCCTAGGATTCTCTGGGAAGCCAGGGAAGAGATTGCTGAGCCTTTGGCTTTGATTTTTAGGTCAATCATTGGCTACAGGAATAGTGCCAGACGACTGGAGGATAGCAAATGTGGTCCCTTTGTTTAAGAAGGGGAGTAGAGATTACCCCGGTAACTATAGGCCGGTGATCCTCACGTCTGTGGTGGGTAAAGTCTTGGAGAGGATTATAAGAGATACAATTTATAATCATCTAGATAGGAATAATATGATTAGGGATAGTCAGCATGATTTTGTGAAGGTTCGGTCATGCCTCACAAACTTTATCGAGTTCTTTGGGAAGGTGACTGAACAGGTAGACGAGGGTAGAGCAGTTGATGTGGTTTATATGGATTTCAGTAAAGCATTTGATAAGGTTCCCCACGGTCGGCTATTGCAGAAAATACGGACGCTGGGGATTGAGAGTGATTTCGAGATGTGGATCGGAAATTGGCTAGTTGAAAGAAGACAGAGGGTTGTGGTTGATGGCAAATGTTCAGAATGGAGTTCAGTTACGAGTGGCGTACCACAAGGAACTGTTCTGGGGCCGTTGCTCTTTGTCATTTTTATAAATGACCTAGAGGAGGGCACAGAAGGTTGGGTGAGTAAATTTGCAGACGACACTAAAGTCGGTGGTGTTGCAGACAGTGCGGAAGGATGTTGCAGGTTACGGAGGGACATAGATAAGCTGCAGAGCTGGGCTGAGAGGTGGCAAATGGAGTTTAATGTAGAGAAGTGTGAGGTGATTCACTTTGGAAAGAAAAACAGCAATGCGTAATATTTGGCTAATGGTAAACTTCTTGGCATTGTGGATGAGCAGAGGGATCTCGGTGTCCATGTCCATAGATCCCTGAAAGTTGCCACCCAGGTTGATAGGGTTGTGAAGAAGGCCTCTGGTGTGTTGGCCTTTATTGGTAGAGGGATTGAGTTCTATGTATCGTTCTATGTTCTATGTACTTGTAGGAAAAACAAGAACCAGAGGGCACAATCAGACGAAAGGCACAATCCTTTAAAACAGAGATGACGAGGAATTTCTTCAGCCAGAGGGTGGTGAATCTAAGGAACTCTTTGCTGCAGAAGGCTGTGGAGGCCAAATCACTAAGTGTCTTTAAGACAGAGATATATAGGTTCTTGATTAATAAGGGGATCAGAGGTTATAGGGAGAAGGTGAGAAGGTAGGATATTGAGGATGAGAGACATATCAGCCATGATTGAATGTCGAAGCAGAATCGATGGGCCTGGTGACGAAGTTCAGCTCCTATATCTTATGGTATTATAGCCTTCAATGTCCAAGTCGGTTTGAAATGTTGCTTTGGGGTCTGCCTCCATTATTCGTACAGAAAATGAGGTAATGAAAGGATGTGAGGAGGGCAGCATGGTGGCCTAGTGGTTAGCCCAACCGCCTCACGGCGCTGAGGTCCCAGGTTCGATCCCGGCTCTGAGTCAGTGTCTGTGTGGAGTTTGCATATTCTCCCCGTGTCTGTGTGGGTTTCGCACCCACAACCCAAAAATGTGCAGAGTAGGTGGATTGGCCACGCTAAATTGCCCCTTAATTGGAAAAAATAATTGGGTACTCTAAATTAAAAAAAAAAATGAAAGGATGTGAGGCACAAGGGGGAAATGACATTGAGGCAGAAGCTGAGCAGTTATTATATTGAATGTGTTGGAGGAGGTGTGAGTGGCTGTGAAACCTCCCCATGTTGTCATTTGTTATCAGTTCATGCTCTGCATTACTTTCTGATGAATGTAGCTGCATGATAATATATTTCAGTAACATCTTTCCGACAGATATTTATATTGATCATGGAAACAGTTCATTTATATCCAGATTATCCAAAACTTATACAATCTGAAAGGTGTGGAACGAATCTCACATCATGGTCTTTTATTGCCAATAACCCAGCCCCAGCCAATCCAATCATCCCAAAGGGAAACCTGCTTCTATCTTAACCATTCACACAGCGAGAGGTTCTGATCTGGTCTGCACGGCCTGGGACACTGGTGTAGGCAGATACAACAGTGGTTTCACAGGGAATGGTAGGAGTGACAGAAATCAAATGTATGTTTCCAGGGAAACGGCGGTGCAGTCGGATTGAATGATCTGCCCATCTATAGAGAGGCTGAGGACAAACGGAATGAATTGTTCTCCTTCGGTACTTCATTCACTTTTCAGGCTTTGGATGTTGTCTGGCTGTATGAGGATGTGGACCAACACCTGCAGGTTCCTTCCATGTTCCCCACCACCGCCAGTATTCTCACTGCAATCCTTTCTATTCACTGTGTCCATGTGTGAACTCAGCGTCTGCTTTAGCTGACTGGTTACTTCACAGCATCAACTGCATTGTAAGGTCCAATCTGTCTGACCCTGGGCGCTGCCTGAGCTTTTCATATTGAAAACATCTGTGTTGCACACAATACAAATAGACACACATTTCATAATCAGAGGGAGGTCTATCTTTTTTGAGGTTGCTTTACAATTATTGTTAAAAGTGTCTGTGCCACGTGTTTGCTTTCTGGCCTCTCACTGGGGAAAGACAAGTTCTATTCCAGCTCTGCACAATAACTGACCTATCACAATTATTCGCAACTTAAATGGTGGAATACTGCATGATGGATATTTACTTTATTCAGCATATGATTTCATAATTTAGGAACAAGTTTGATTGCTCAGCAAATCTATTAATCCGGGTTTTGTTTACCACATGATACGCAGTTCCCCATATCTCCAAGAACAACCTCACACTCTATTTCTCTCTTGCATTTTCTCCCTCTCACACTCTCTACCTCTCTCATCCTCCCTCTCTCACGCTATCCTTCTCTCCAAATCCTTCCCACTCATACACTGTCTCACACTCTCTCCCTCTCTCCCACTCTCACTCACACACACTCTCCTCTCTCACAATGCCTCCCTCTCGCACTATCCCTCTCTCGCACTCTCTCTCTATTTTTCTCTCTCTCTCGCACTCTCTCCCACACCCCTCTCACACTCCCTCACTATCTCACTATCTTCCTGTCTACCACACACTCCTTGTCCCGCACACTCCCTTTCTCACACTCTCCCTCTCTCACACTCCCTCCCGTCTCGCACTCTAACCCTCCCTCGCACTCTCTCTTTTACTCACTCCTTCGCTTACACTCTCTTCCTCACCCCTCTCACACTCTCTCCCTCTCTCACTCACTCCCTGTCTTACACACTCTCCCTGTCCAGTACTCTCTCCCTCTCTCGCACTCTCACCCTCTCTCTCACGCACTCCCTCTCTCGCACTCTAACCCTCTCTCACACTCTCTCAGTCTCTGCCTCTTTCGCTCTCCCTCTTGTACTCTCTCACTGTCTCTCATTCTCCCCTCTCACACTCGCCCTCTGACACGTCTCTACCTCACTCACCTTCCCTCTCTCTCACACTTTCCCTCTCACACACTCTTACCCTCCAAATGTCTCCGCCTGCATGTCTCTCAGCCTCTCACACAACTCCCTTTCTCACATTTTCTCTCACACTTTCCCTCTCACACACTATATCACACTCTTTCCCTCTCTCACACTTCCTATCACACTCTCTCTGCCTCGCACTTTCTCTCACACTTTTTCCCTCTCGCACCCTTTATCACACACTCTTCCCCTCTCTACGCTTTCCCTCACACTCTTTCCCTCTCTAACACTTTCTCGCACACTCTTTCCCTCTCTCACAGTTTCTCTCACACTCTTTCCCTCTCACACACACTCTTTCCCTCTCTCACACTTTCTCTCACACTATTTCCCTCTCTCATTCTTTCTCTTACACTATTTCCCTCTCTCACACTATATGTCACAATATTTCCCTCTCTCACACTATATGTCACACTCTTTCCCTCTCTCACACTTTCCCTCTCACTATTTACCTCTCTCATACTTTCCATCACTCTATTTCCCTCTCACACTTTCCCTCACATTCTTGCCCTCTCCCACTCCCTCAGTCACTCAGTCGCTCTCTCCTTTACTTGTCTAAGATCATGTTCGTATTTTACACCAGCATCATACAATGTGCCTCCCTCATCCACTCACCCACTCGCTCTCCACTCTGCTTCCCTTTCTCTCAAACAGTCTACCTCTCATTTTATCCTTTATTTCTCCCACCCGCTTTCTCTCCCATTCTATCTCATCCCACACTCTTTGTCTCTCACCCTGTCTTCTGTCAGCACATCTCACAGACCAGTTCTCCATTTCTCCATATCTCACCCCGCCTCTCTCCCTGTTTAAGTGTGTCTCAGATGGACGGCCGGTATTAGTTAGAGACGGGATATTAGTTTTCACAGCTGAATATTTTATTGCTGCTCTCTGAGGTGATGAGTTTGTATCTGCTACAGCCTCTGAGTTTATTGAGGTTCCAATTATTCTAAATGTTTTCTTAGTTTAAGGTGCTGAATCAGATTTAGATATGGGTTCACACACTTTGCGCATAAAATAGTTCCAGATTTTGGAGACATTGACATTTTCTACTTATGCTCAAACAGAACCTACAGAAATCTAATAAAGGAATGGTCACAGTTACAGAGGCAGCTACACCTCAGAATTCAGTGGAACCACCCGGAGAAACACACTGATAATTGGAACTGAATCTCTGAATGGTCACATTTACAGAGGCAGCTACATCCCAGAGTGCAGTGGACCCACCAGGAGAAACACACTGACAATTGGAACTGAATCACTGAATGGTCACAGTTACAGAGACAGCTACACCCCTGAGTGCAGTGGACCCACCCAGAGCAACACATTGACAATTGGAACTGAATCACTGAATGGTCACAGTTACAGGGACAGCTACATCCTAGAGTGCAGTGGGGCTCACCCAGAGAAACACACTGACAATTGGAACTGAATCACTGAATGGTCCCAGTTACAGAGACAGCTACATCCCAGAGTGCAGTGGACTCACCCAGAGAAACACAGACAATTGGAACTGAACCACTGAATGGTGACAGTGGAGTGAGGGTTATCACTGAAACAATCTGAGATCTGGAGATGGGACTGATGGTGTCTGAGTGGGCAGCATCCTTTCTGTTAATGTTATTTGAACAATGTGATCAACACAGTCCAGTGTTTGGAAAGAGATCACTCACTCAAAAATAGTATTTGCTTTCACTGAACACAATATCGTAATCTGTTTGTTCACATCTTTGAAAAATAAGTTAAACAATGTCACAAACTCAATATCCCTGAGGTGGTTCCACAGGGTATAAATGAAAAGCTTGGAGAATATATAACCTCAGAGTTTCAGACAGAGAGATTGCCAATCGCAGGAAGGGACACATCACTTCACAGTGAAAATGCTTGATCCAATTGATATTGCTGAGAAAATATTCTACCCAATTCTGGCTATCGTTGGTGTTCCTGGTAAGTGACTATCGCCTTTGAAGTTGTGTAAATCTCTGTGTGAGCGGCTATCTGATTTTAAACTCTGATAGAAAATGTTTAACGCTGATCTCGTGCTCACTGTTATCCAGGCACCTGATCAACGATATTATTCAATTAATTCAATTCTCGTCAGTAATGTCTAGGCTTTGAATCCATTTCATCAACTAACCATAAACCTGTTTGTAACTCACAGGTTACAATAGGTTCTGCTCAATAATATAGTGATTGGAATCTTGGATAATGTTAGATTGGATCTCAGTGAATGCACTCTTTCTGTAGGATGGTTTCGTGGGAGTTAGAATGAAATCACCCTGAGGGTCGATCACTAATCAGGTTGGAATATCTGACAGCAGTGAACAAGTATTATTGGATGTATCTGTCAGTGTAGAATTGTACTGAATGTGGATCGTTAACTAGAGTGGAATATCTGACAGCAGCGAACAAGGTTTACTGAAAGTATCTGTCCGTATGGAATTGTATTGTGTGTGGGTCAGTAACTGGACTGACATTAGTTGGTTTTGTTATGAAATTATGTATTTTATTGGTGTGTGGTCGCTCCATTCTGTGGAGTTCTCTCTGTGTGTTTCATTTTTGGAATAGCTTGAAAAGAGGAAGAGTTTGGCTATGTTTTGAAGATGTTTGATATTTATTGTATGAAGTGAAATGTATCTAACTGTTTTCTATTGATCTACTCTACACGGAACAGATATAATCCACACTCTAATATTTCAGAAAGCCCACAATAGTGCAGTATTCCAATAGGTTTTGTGATATTTACTCCTTCCTATTCATCGTGAAATACACTCAC
Source organism: Scyliorhinus canicula (assembly GCF_902713615.1). Classification (NCBI taxonomy): domain Eukaryota; kingdom Metazoa; phylum Chordata; class Chondrichthyes; order Carcharhiniformes; family Scyliorhinidae; genus Scyliorhinus; species Scyliorhinus canicula. The sequence goes on from NW_024055507.1 coordinate 81,110, forward strand.
ATGGTTGATCAATTTTTATGGATATTTTAAAACTGTTTCTGCTTCACACGATTTGTGAATCTATTCATCTGATTCCAGAATCTTTGTCCATTGTCACACTTGTTTTCCGATGAATGATTGGGGGACTTATTGTTCAGATCAAAATGCAGCAGCGGACACTGATCTGTCGGGACATTAATTTCTCACTGAAATACCCACTTTGCAAATTTATAATTAATGATCAATGTGTGCCTGTAATTAGTTATATTTTCCCTCTGTATTCACTATCACTCACAATTTGACTTTGTCTGTAAATTGTGTAATTATCATTCTGTTTCCCGATCCCATACTGTTGATGGGAATGGTGCAGGAGTAATCCCGGTGCTGATCCTTGTGGAACACCATTTTCCACCTGCTACCAATCAGCCTAAATCCCTTCAATCCCTCTCCCTGTTTTCTGTGTGTGTCGCCAGCATGTGTCCATTCAGCTGCTGTGTCCCCTAACTCCACTGGCTCTGAGATTACTCATCAGTCTGTTATGTCGGATCTTAATGACGGCCTTTAGAAAATCAAATTGTTTAACATCTATCATACTACTCAGATCTATTATTTCTGATAGTTATTGAACTAATTGGATGAATTGTGTCAGGAATAATTTTGACTTTGGAATATGTGCCGACTATTTACTGTACTCTGTGTTATTGGATTTCTTTTACTCATACTTCTAATTCCGTGTTTACAACTGTTGACATTGTGACTGGAAGATTGTATTATATTCTGTTCTATATTCAAGAACAACTGAGACCGACTTCTGCTTTCCAATGCTTTGGTAATTATTCTGAAAATGATCAGTCAGTAGATAATATTTGATGAATATTTGTTGTTGAAATCCATCTGCCTCCAGTAATCTCCCTCTACCTGGACCCCACCCTTTGGCCTCCTATCAGCCCTTAATCTTTTCATTGAGATCTGTCAGTGCGACATCGACCGTCTCAATGTCTCTGTGCCTCTCACCAACTCTATCCTGACTCACTCTAAACTTGCTCCAATCCTCTCTCTCATATCCAACCCTGACCTGGTTATCTAAGCTGTTCACAAGGGTGGTGCCCTTATTGTCTGGTGTACTGACTTCTTCCTCACTGGGGCAGACCGTCAACTCTCTGGTCCATCCAGGAACCTACCACTGGACCAGCAGCACACCACCAAACATCATGATATTGTTTCCAGGACTTTCACTAACCTCATCGACTCTGGATATCTTCTGTCCACAGCCTCGGGCATCATAGTCCCGCAACCCCACACATCCTGCATCAACCTCCCGCTTCTACCTCCTTCCCAAAATCCACAAACAGGAAAGTCCCAGTACACCCATTATTTCGGCCTGTTCCAGCCCCACCAAAATCAATTCTTCTTATCTTGATTCCATCCGCTTAACCCTGTTCTGCCCCTTCCCAAATACATTGGTAGCGCAGTGACACAGTGGTTTGCACTGCTGCCTCACAGCATCAGGGTCCACGGATCAATTCCAACCTTGGGTGACTGGCTGTGTGGAGACTGCACTTTTTCTCCGTGTCTGCGTTGGTTTACTCTGGATGCTCTAGTTACCTTCCACAGTCCAAAGATGTGCAGGCTAAGTGGATTGGCCAAGTTAAATTACTCCGTAGTGTCCAAAAAGATGTGCAGGATAGATTAAGGGGTTAATGATATAGGGAAGGTGTGAGCTAGGTTGAGGTACTCTTTCAGAGGTTTGGTACAGTCTGAATGGGCCGAATGACCTTCTGCACTGTGGGGATTCTATGATTCCTGATTCCTCTGGTGCCGCATGTTATATAAATAAGGTCCCTTTTCCTGGCCAAAAACGTCCAATCTTCAAAAGGATGTCCAGTCCCTCTGCACTTCCGTTCCTCAACACGAGGGTTGTGTACAGATCCTCATACCCTGCTTTCTGTAAAGACAGCATCTCATTCTCCAACTTTCTCCGCCTCCATCGCCTCTGTTCTGATGATGACGTGTTTGGAAATAGCCCGTCTGGTGTCCCTGTCTTTTCCTTAACCGGGGCAGTCCCCATCACTTTGCTTTGTGTACAGGGCTCTCATTCGTCTTCAATTCATTTCTCATATCTCTGTCCTCACACATACCCCTCCCTCCCGGAAACATGATAGTGTCTCCCTGTCGTCACTTTCCAGACCATCAGCCTCCGGATTGAAAGGAAAATCCTCCTCCATTTCTGCCAACTCCAGCATGATGTCACCATGAAACACATCTTCACCTCTCTCCAACCACCCTCCTCAATTTCTGCATGTGTCAGGTACCGCTCACTCCGCGACACCCTTGCCCACTTACCCATCACACACCACGGCCTTTTCCCTTCCCATGGCATCTTCTCTTGCCATAAGGGACGGTGCAACAACTGTCCCTTTACCTCCTCCCGTCTCATGGTTGTCAGCAGCAAACTCTCCTTTCTGGTGACCCAGCTTTTCACTTCTGTTCCTACAATTTGTTCTACTGTATTCGCTGCTACACAATACCGTATCCTCTACATTGGGGAGACTAAACACAGACTGCGACACTGCGTTGTGCAAAACCTTCACTCAGCCCACAGCATTACCCCAGCGTTCCTCTTTCTGCCATTGGTTTCTGTAGCTTTACAGGGCAGCACGGTAGCATTGTGGATAGCACAATCACTTCACAGCTCCAGGGTCCCAGGTTCGATTCTGGCTTGGGTCACTGTCTATGCGGAATCTGCACATCCTCCCCGGATGAGTCTCCTGGAAAAGAGAGCTCTGGAAGCGAGCACTTTTCCAGGAGACTCATCCGGAGAGAGACTCATACAGAGTGGGAGATTGAAACTTGGTAATTTGGTGCAGTGAGGTAAATCAGCAAAGGTAAGTGGAAAATCTAATTCTGCTGTTTTTCAGTTAAAAGTACAGTGGAGCTTAGTGTCTGATTGGTTGAAGCTGCCCCACCCTAATTGCTGAGAGGCAGTTATCTGTCAATCACCTGAGGCCTGTTTAGGGGCACATTATATTCTTCTCTTTGAAGTTAAGGTATTTTTTGAGTCATCGGTTAGCTGAGGTCTGTATAAAAGACAGACAGAGAGCGCACACAGTAAGCTAGCACTTTTCCAGGAGACACATCTGGAGTGAGACTCATCCAGAGTGGGGATTGAAACTTGGTAATTTGGTGCAGTGAGGTAATTCGGTGCAGAGTCTGAGGAGGTGCTTTTTAACCCTGGTAAGTGACTGGTAAGTGGTCTCTGTTTTTCTTTTCATTGTCTAATTTATTTATTTTTATTTTGAAATTCTAGTTGTTTAAGTTTACCAAGGGTTTAAGACATGGCAGGAGATCCCAGACCCGTGGCATGCTCCTCGTGTGCGATGGGGGAGCTCAGGGACACGTCCACTGTCCCTGGCTCCTTCACGTGCAAGAAGTGTGTTCAGTTGCAGCTCTTGTGAGACCGCTTGACGGCTCTGGAGCTGCGGATGGACTCACTTTGGAGCATCCGCGATGCTGAGGAGGTCGTGGATAGCACGTTTAGCGAGTTGGTCACACCGCAGGTGAAGGTTACTGAGGGAGATAGAAAATGGGTGACCAAAAGAAAGAGCAAGAGTAGGAAGGCAATGCAGGTGTCCCCTGCGGTCATCTCCCTGCAAAACAGATATACCGCTTTGGATACTGTTGAGGGAGATGGCTCACCAGGGGAAGGCAGCAGCAGCCAGGTTCAGGGCACCGTGGCTGGCTCTGCTGCACAGCAGGGCAGGAAGAAAAATGGCAGGGCTATAGTGATAGGGGACTCGGTCGTAAGGGGAATAGAGAGGCGGTTCTGTGGACGCAATCGAGACTCCAGGATGGTATGTTGCCTCCCTGGTGCAAGGGTCAAGGATGTCTCGGAGCGGCTGCAGGACATTCTGGGGGGGGGGGAGGGTGAACAGCCAGCTGTCGTGGTGCACATAGGCACCAACGATATAGGTAAAAAACGGGATGATGTCCTACAAGCGGAATTCAGGGAGTTAGGAGTTAAACTAGAAAGTAGGACCTCAAAGGTAGTAATCTCAGGATTGCTACCAGTGCCACGAGCTAGTCAGAGTAGGAATGTCAGGATAGATAGGATGAATGCGTGGCTCGAGAGATGGTGCAAGAGGGAAGGATTCAAATTCCTGGGGCATTGGGACCGGTTCTGGGGGAGGTGGGACCAGTACAAACCGGACTGTCTGCACTTGGGCAGGACTGGAACCGATGTCCTAGGGGGGGTGTTTTCTAGAGCTGTTGGGGAGGGTTTAAACTAATGTGGCAGGGGGATGGGAACCAATGCAGGAAGTTGGAAGGTAGTAAAACAGGGACAGAAACAAAAGGAAGTAAGGGGAAAAGTGCAAGGCAGAGAAGACATAGTCAGAAATCCATAAGGGCGACAGTACAAGGTGCAGTGACTGAGGGGAGCACAGTGAATAGGCCCAGTAATAACAAAAGGAATAAAACTGGAGATGTTAAGATTCAAAACAGAGGTAAAAAAACCAACATAAGTGTACTTTACCTGAATGCTCGTAGTATTCGGAATAAAGTAAATGAGTTGGTGGCACAACATCGTAAATGACTATGATTTAGTGGCCATTACTGAAACATAAGAACATAAGAACATAAGAACCAGGAGCAGGAGTTGGCCATCTGGCCCCTCGAGCCTGCTCCGCCATTCAATTAGATCATGGCTGATCTTTTGTGGACTCAGCTCCACTTTCCGGCCCGAACACCATAACCCTTAATCCCTTTATTCATCAAAAAACTATCTATCTTTACCTTAAAAACATTTAATGAAGGAGCCTCAACTGCTTCACTGGGCAAGGAATTCCATAGATTCACAACCCTTTGGGTGAAGTTCCCCCTAAACTCAGTCCTAAATCTACTTCCCATTATTTTGAGGCTATGCCCCTTAATTCTGCTTTCACCCGACAGTGGAAACAACCTGCCCGCATCTATCCTATCAATTCCCTTCATAATTTTAAATGTTTCGATAAGATCCCTCCTCATCCTTCTAAATTCCAATGAGTACAGTCCCAGTCTACTCATCCTCTCCTCGTAATCCAACCCCTTCAGATCTGAGATTAACCTAGTGAATCTCCTCTGCACACCCTCCAGCGTCCTTTCTCAAGTAAGGAGACCAAACTGAACACAATACTCCAGGTGTGGCCTCACTAACACCTCATACAGTTACTGCATAACCTCCCGAGTCTTAAACTCCATCCCTCTAGCAATGAAGGACAACATTCCATTTGCCTTCTTTATCACCTGTTGCACTTGTAAACCAACCTTCTGTGACTCATGCACTAGCACACCCAGGTCTCTGCACAGCAGCATGCTTTAATGTTTAATTGTTTCAATAATAATCCCGTTTGCTGTTATTCCTACCAAAATGGATAACCTCACATTTGTCAACATTGTATTCAATTTGCCAGACCCTAGCCCATTCACTTAACCTATCCAAATCCCTCTGCAGACTTCCAGTATCCTCTGCACTTTTCGCTTTACCACTCATCTTAGTGTCATCTGCAAACTTGGACACATTGCCCTTGGTCCCCAACTCCAAATCATCTATGTAAATTGTGAACAAGTGTGGGCCCAACACAGATCCCTGATGGACACCACTAGCTACTGTCCGCTATACAGAGAAGCACCCATTATACCTCACTCTTTGCTTTCTATTAATTAACCAATCCTCTATCCATGCTACTACTTCACCCTTAGTGCCATGCATCTTTATCTTATGCAGCAACCTTTTGTGTGGCACCTTGCCAAAGTCTTTCTCGAAATCCAGATATACCACATCCATCGGCTCCCCGTTATCGTCAGCACTGGTAATGTCCTCAAAAAAATTCCACTAAATTAGTTAGGCACGACCTGCCCTTTATGAAACCATGCTGCGTCTGCCGAATGGGACAATTTCTATCCAGATGCCTGGCATCTGATGTAGCAGCCTTTTGTGTGGCATCCCATCCTGTCCGCCGCAGCCCTGGGGGGTGCACTGAGCCTGTGCGAGCAGGAACTGCTCGAAACGAACCTTGTAGAACAGGAGGTAGTCGCAAAACAACAGGAGCCAGCTGAGGAGGATGGGGAGCCGGCCGCCCAACAGGCTGAGGAGGAGGTGGGAAGGAGGCACCGCATCAGGCTTTATGTGTACCGGCAGCGTCTGTCATTCGAGGAGCTGCCGGACTGAGAATGCCGTCGGAGACTCCGGCTGAGCAGGGGCAGAGTCGGACATATCTGCTAGATGATGGCACACCTGGCACCCGGGTGGATTATGGCAGAGCAAATCTATTCCTGGTGGCAATGAAGGTGACGGTGGGGCTGAACCTGTACACCGCGGGGCCCTTCCAGGTGCCGAATGGGAACCTGTCAGGGATGTCGCGGCGTCGGTGCATAGGTCCATCCATGACGTCACGGAGTCTTTGGATGACCGGTCGGCACAATATCTCAACTTCAATGAGTACCGAGCCCATCAGGACGCCAATGCAGCCAAGTTCGCTGCCATCGCCAAGATGCCCAAGGTCCAGGGGGTGATCGAGGCAGTGCATGTACCCTGAGAGCACCGGCTCATGACAGCCCCTCTTCGCCAGCTGGAAAGGATTCCTCTCGATGAATGTGCAGCTGGTGTGTGGCCATGAGATGCGCATAATGCACGTCCAACCTGGCACATTTGCCAATTCCTGGCCTATTTGAGAGACATTCCCGGCTGAGGGCCTGGCTCTTGCGCGACAGCGGACAACCACCGTGGTCGTGTCTGATGAGGCCTATTGGAAGGTCAGAGACGGACGTGGAGACACGCTGCAATAACGCCCATGCAGCGACCGAGGGCGTGATCAAGCGGTGCTTCGGCATCCCGAAGATGCGGTTCATGTGTCTGAACTGCACTGCAGGGGTCATCCAGTCTAGCGCTAGATTTCCCCACATCTTGGTGGCCTGCTGCATCCTCCACAACATTGCACAGCAGAGGGGGGTTTGAAGAGGAGGAAAGCCATGGCTCGCCTGAAGAGGAGGATGTGGTCGAGGGTGACAATGGGTAAGGCATGTATCCGGGGGAGGCACAGGAGGACCGACAACTTGTGCTTCTGGGCCGGTGGACACGGGACCTTCGAATCACCTCCATGTGCACCGACTAGGGGGCCTGGGCAGTGCAAGGACATCCCAGCCCAACATCCCCGCACACCCCCACACACCCCCGTACCGACCAATCCAGCTATGGTCCCGCCCACCAGCTCTCCCATCATTCCTACCTGCCTCACTACTTGGTGCGGTCCATGGTTTGGCAGCCACAGTGGTCTGCTCAATGGGACGGAGGATGATGACAACCCGCTCTGTGATGAGTTCTATTGCTCCACATTGTACAATAATGTCGGACACCAGCCTACGATTACACAGTCCACCATCTACCTGGGTGATCCATGCATGCAAGCTGGCCATTCTATCACACTGCCCCACCCAAACCCGGCTGGGAATGGGTGGGGTGGGGCAACGGTGCGGCGATCGGTGGCGAACAGGAGACCCTGGGCCAAGCCCACCCCTACTGTCCACCCATCCCTCCGCGTCCCCCACTCCCAGCGACCCCTCAGCAGCCATCCCAGCTCGGCTCTTCCCTCACACCCTCTGACAGAGCACCGAGGCAGGTTGGAACTTTGTGAACAAAACTGTTTAATGTGCAGAGGTGAACATTATTAACAGATTTGTGCCCGATCCCCTATCTCTATACAGTGTGCAGCACCCCTGCCAATCTAACTGTGTCTATATTTCTGGCTTTACGCCCCTAACGCTCCGTTCAGGTGGATCACCAGACGGTGCATCAGGATTGGAGGTGACCTCCTCGGATTACTGCTTTTGGCGGCCGTCTCCTGGGTTGACTAGGCCTGGATGGGCCCGGCTGCTGCTCGGGGGCGCCAGCCTGTTGCACCCGCTGCCCAACAGATATGCCTGGGACAGTGGAGGGGTGAGTCCGGTACACTGTGCTGTTCCGACATCACCACATCACTGCGGGTGACACCGGTCCGGCTACCATCGTCTCCTCCTCCCTCAGGTCCCCGATATCCGCATGGATACTCTGTTGGATCCTTGGTGCGTCTGGACCCATGCCGAAGCAGGGTCTCAGTTTGATGCCGTGGAGAGAGCGAGCAGATCACCACCCTCTGGGTCTATGCCACCGCAGCCAGTGACTGTGCCACGTCCCTCTGGGTCTGTGCCACCTCCCTCTGGGTCTATGCCACCTCAGCCAATGACTGTATCACCTCCCACTGGTTCTGTGCTACATCAGCAAGTGACTGCGACACCTCACTCTGGGTGTCTGCCACCTCAGCCAGAGAATGTACCACCTGCCTCTGGGTCTGTGTCATCTTTTCCAGTACCTCCGCAACGTCCCTCTGGGTGTGTGCTACCTCAGCCAGAGAATGTACCACCTTCCTCTGGGTCTGTGTCATCAGTGCCAGTACCTCCGCAACCTCCCTCTGGGTCTGTGCCACCTCCCTCTGGGTATGCTCTTCCTCAGCCAGTGACTGCCACCTCCCTCTGGGTCTGCTCCACCTCGGCCAGTGACTGTGCCACCTCCCTCCCAGTCTGTGCCGTGTCAGCCAGTAACTGCATCACATTCCTCTGGGCCTGCTCCACCTCAGCCAGTGACTGTGCCACCTCCCTCCCAGACTGTGCCACCTCAGCTATTGACTGCCACCTTCCTCTGGGTCTGTGTTACATCAGCCAGTGACTGTGTCAACTCCCTCTGTGTGTGCACGATCTCAGGTAGTGACAGTGCCACCTCCCTCTGAGTCTATGCCACCTCATCCAATGACTGTCATTCCATACAACTGCAGCAACTGATTCATTAAATGGTTCGAGGAGTAACTAAACCTGTCAGCAGAGGTTACTTTAACTTTTAATTTTACAGTAGAAATCCAGCGCCAGGACCATATAGTTAATTGTAACTTAATCTGATAACAATTTGAGTGATTATTTTGAATGAACTAACTCGTGTATAAATATCACTCAGCGGGGTGCAGTGTGTGATGTGGGGGAACCGTGACGCTTGCAGTTTCCGGTCAACTACGTCTGCAGCAGGTGTAGCCAATGGCAGCTCCTCACAGACCGGGTGGTTCATTTGGAGCAGCAAATGGATGCACTTCGGAGCATGCAGGTGGCTGAAGGCATCATAGATAGAAGTTCTGGAGACGTGGTCACACCTAAGGTGCAGGCAGATAGTTGGGTGGATGACTGCTGGAAAGGGCAGGCAGTCAGCGCTGGAATTCCCTGTGGCTGTCCCCCTCTCCAATAGGTACACTGTGTTAGATACAGTTGGGGGGATAGCCTATCTGGGGAAACCAACAGCAGCCAGAACACTGGCACCACAACTGGCTCTGTTCCTCAGCAGGGAAGGCAAAGTGAAGGGATGCGATAGATACAGGGTTTCTATAATAAGGGGCACAGATAGGCGCTTCTGTGGACAGGAAAGAGACTCCAGGTCGGTATGTTGCCTCACTGGTGCCAGGGTCAACATTGTCACTCAATGAACAAAGGACGTCCTGAAGGGGGATGGTGAACAGCCAGAGGTCGTTGTTCACAAAGGTACTAACGACATCGGCAGGAAGAGTGATGAGGTCCTGTAGAAGGAGTTCAGGGGGTTAGGCAGTCAGCTAAAAAGCAGGACCTCTAGCGGTGTAATATCAGGATTACACCCTGTGCTACGTGATAATGAGGCTCGAAATAAGCGGATAGTGCACCTCAACACGTGGCTAAACTGGTGGTGTAGGAGGCAGGGTTTCAGATTTGCGGGCCATAGGGATAGCTTCCGGGACTGGTGGGACCTGGACAAGAGCGATGGACAGCATCTAAACAGGAGGGGCATCACTATCCTGGCTGGGAGGTCTGTTAGTGTCCTTCGGGAGAATTGAAACTAAATTGAACCCTAAGGGAGCAGTGACCATAATATGATAGAGTTTACACTGCAGTTTGAGAGGGAGAAGCTGGAGTCAGATGTAACGGTATTACAATTAAAGAGGGGTAACTACAAAGACATGAGGGAGGAGCTGGCCAGAGTTGATTGTAAAAGGAAGCACAAAGGGACTTGGGAGTCCTTGTTCACGATTGTCTTAATGTTAACGTGCAGGTTCAGTCGGCAGTTAGGAAGGAAATTGCAATGTTAGAGTTCATGTCGAGAGGGCGAGAGTACCAGAACAGGGATGTACTTCTGAGGCTGTATAAGGAACTGGTCAGACCCCATTTGGAGTACTGTGAGCAGTTTGGAGCCCCGTATCTGAAGAAGGATGGGCTTCTCTTGGAAAGGGTCCAGAGGAGGTTCACTGCAATGATCCCTGGAATGAAGAGCTTCTCATGTGAGGAATGGTTGAGGACTCTGGCTCTGTACTCGTTTGAGTTTAGGAGGATGAGGGGGGATCTTATTGAAATTTACAGGATACTGCGAGCCCTGGATAGAGTGGATGTGAAGAGAATGTTTCCAGGTCGGAGAAACTAGAACCAGAGGACAACATCTCAGACTAAAGGGACGATCCTTTAAAACAGAGATGAGGAGGAATTTCTTCAGCCAGAGGGTGGTGAATCTGTGGAACTCTTTGCCGCAGAAGGATGTGGAGGCCAAATCACTGTGTCTTTAAGACAGAGATAGATAGGTTCTTGATTAATAAGGGGATCAGGGGTTATGGGGAGAAGGTGAGAAGGTAGGATATTGAGGATGAGAGACATATCAGCCATGATTGAATGGCGGAGCGGACCCCATGGGCCCAGTGACCAAGTTCAGCTCCAATGTCTTCTGGTCTTATGGCCTTCAATGTCCGGGTCGGTTTGAAATGTTGCTTTGGGTGTCTGCCTCCATTATTCTTACAGGAAATGAGGCAATGAAAGGATGTGACAAACAAGCGGGAAATGACATTGAGGCAGAAGCTGATCAGTGATTAAATTGAATGGCGGAGGAGGTGTGAGTGGCCCTGTAGTCTCTCCATGTTGCCATTTGTTATCAGTTCCTGCTCTGCATTACTTTCTGATGAATGTATCTGCATGATAATATATTTCAGTTACATCTTTCCAACAGATATTTATATTGTTCATGGAACAGTTCATTTATATCAAGATTATTCAAACTTATACAATCTGAAATGTGTAGAACGAATCTCACATCATGGTCTTTTATTGCCAATAACCCAGCCCCAGCCAATCCAATCATCCCAAAGGGAAAACTGCTTCTAAACCATTCACACAGCGAGTGGTTCTGATCTGGTCTGCACGGCCTGGGACACTGGTGTAGGCAGATACAACAGTGGTTTCACAGGGAATGGTACGAGTGACAGAAATCAAATGTGTGTCTCCAGGGAAAGGGCGGTGCAGTCGGATTGAATGATCCGCCCATCGATAGAGAGGCTGAGGACAAACGGAATGAATTGTTCTCCTTCGGTACTTCACTCACTTTTCAGGCTTTGGATGTTGTCTGGCTGTGAGAGGATGTGGGCCAACACCTGCAGGTTCCCTCCATGTTCCCCACCACCGCCAGTATTCTCACTGTAATCCTTTCTATTCACAATGTCCATGTGTGAACTCAGCGAACGCTTTAGCTGACTGGTTACTTCACAGCATCAACTTCATTGTAAGTTCCAATCTGTCTGACCCTGGGCGCTGTCTGTGCTTTTCATATTGAAAACATCTGTGTTGCACCCAATAAAAACAGATGCACATTGCATAATTAGAAGGAGGTCTATCTTTTTTGAGGTTGCTTTACAATTATTTTTAAAAGCTGCTGAAGATTTCTGGCTTCTCACTAGGAAAAGAAACGTTCTATTCCAGCTCTGCAAAGTAACTGACCTATCATCACTGTCAATTACTCAGAACTTAAATGGTGGAATACAGCCTGAAGGATATTTAATTTATCCAGTATCTGATTTTATAATTTAGGAGCAAGTTTGTTTGCTCAGCAAATGTATTAATCCGGATTGTGTTTTCCTCATGAGACCCAGTTACCCATTTCTCCAAGGACTCTCCCTCGCACTCTATCTCTCCCTTGCATTCTCTCCCTGTCTCACACATTCTCCCTCCCTCACCCTCCCTCTCTCACACTCACTCCCACTCTCAGACTCTCTCCCTCTCTCCCTCTCTCGCTCTCTCACTCTCTGTCGCACTCACTCACTCTCTCACACTCTCTCCCTCTCTCGCACTCTCTCACTCTGTACCCCTTTCGCACTCTCTCTCTCTTGTACTCCCTGCCTCACTTGCACTCTCACCCTCTCTCACACTCTCCCCTCTCAATCTCCCCTCTGTCGCATTTTCTACCTCACTCACCCTCCCTTTCTCACCCTCTCTCATCCTCCCTCTCTCACACTATCCCTCTCTCAAATTCCTTCCCACTCACACACTCTCACACACTCTCCCTCTCTCAAACTCACTGCCTCTCTCACACTCTCACACCCTCACCCTCTCTCGCACTGCCTCCCTCACTCACATTCCCCCATCTCTCACACTCTCTCCCTCTCTCACACTCTCTCCCTCGCTTACACTCTCTCCCTCTCTCACACCCTCCATCTCTCACACTCCATCTCTCACCCTCCATCTCTCACAATCCCTCCATCTCTCACACAAACTCCATCTCTCACACTCCTTCCCTCTCTCACAAACCCTCCATCTCTCACACTCCATCTCTCACATTCCCTCCATCTCTCAGACTCTCTCTCTGTTTCTCACACTCCCTCCCTCAAATTCCCGCCTCTCTCATACTTTCTTCTTCATTGATCCTCACAACCTCTCTCTCTGACACATTTCCCCCTGTCTCACACTTATCCGTCTCTCACATTCTGTCCCTCTTTCACACTCTCCACGTTCCTCTACCTCCATGCCTCCCTCCCTCCGTCTCACACTTCCTTTAGACCCTCTCTCACACTCTCTCCCTCTCTCACTCCCTCCATCTCTCGCACTCCATCTCTCACCCTCCATCTCTCACAATCCCCCCATCTCTCACACAAACTCCATCTCTCACACTCCTTCCCTCTCTCACAAACCCTCCATCTCTCACACTCCATCTCTCACATTCCCTCCATCTTTCAAACTCCCTCTGTCTCTCACACTCCCTCTCTCAAATTCCCGCCTCTCTCATACTTTCTTCTTCTTTGATCCTCACTCCTTCTCTCTCTGACACATTTCCCCCTGTCTCAAACTTATCCGTCTCTCACATTCTGTCCCTCTTTCACACTCTCCCCGTTCCTGTATCTCCCTCCATGCCTCCCTCCCTCCGTCTCACACTTCCTTTAGACCCTCTCTCAAAGTCCATCCCCCCTATTTTTCTCCCTCCATGCTTCCCTCCCTCCTTCACTCACAGTTACTTTAGAAACTTTCTATCACTCTCTCGCACTCTCTCGCATTCTCTCCATCCCTATATATCTCTCCCCCCATGCCTCCCCCTCTCACACAACTCCCTCACTTATAATTTATCTCACTCTCTTTCCCTCTCACTCTTTCCTCTACACTTTTTCCCTCACTGGCACTTTCAATCACTCTCTTTCCCTCTCACACTTTCTCTGACACTCTTTCCCTCTCGGACACTTTCCGTCAAAATCTTTCCCTCTCCCACTCCCTCAGTCACTCACTCGCACTCTCCAATAATTATGTCTAAGATTATGTTAGTATTTTATACACCATCCTTCTCACACAATCTGCCCCCCTCATCCACTCACCCGCTCGCTCTCCACTCTCTGCTTCCCTTTCTCTCAATCTACCACCTTCTCTCGTTTTATCCTTTATTTCTACCAGCTTCTTTCTCTCCCATTCTATCTCCTCCCGCCCACTTTCTCTCTCACCCTGTCTTCTATCAGCACATCTCACAGACCAGTTCTCTCTTCCTCCATATCTCACCCTGCCTCTCTCCCAATTAAGTGTGTGTATCAGATGGACGGCCGGTATCAGTTAGAGACGGGTTCTAAGTTTTCACAGCTGTATATGTTTAAATAGTGCTCTCTGAGGTGATGAGTTTGTATCTGCTCCAGCCTCCTGGTTTTCTGAATGATTCCAGTGATCTAAACATTTTCTCATTTTGAGGGGCTGTATCAGATTTAGATATTGGATCACATACTTTGCGCTACAAATAGTTCCATATTTTGGAGATATTGCAATTTGCTACTTATACTAAACAGAACCTACTGAAATTAAATAACGGAATGGTCACAGTTAGAGACAGCTATACCACAGGGTGCAGGGGAACCACTCAAAGGAACACACCGACAATTGGAACTGAATCACTGAATGGTCACAGTTAGAGGCAGCTACACCCCAGAGTGCAGTGGACCCACCCACAGAAACGCAGTGACAATTGGAACTGAATCACTGAATGGTCACAGTTATAGAGGCAGCTACACCCCAGAGTGCAGTAGGCCCACCCAGAGAAACACACTGACAATTGGAACTGAATCACTGAATGGTCACAGTTAGAGAGACAGCTACACCCCAGAGTGCAGTGTGCCCACCCAGAGAAACACACTGACAATTGGAACTGAATCACTGAATGGTCACAGTTACAGAGACAGCTACACCCCAGAGTGCAGTGGAACCACCCAAAGAAACACACTGACAATTGGAACTGAATCACTGAATGGTCACAGTTACAGAGACAGCTGCACCCCAGAATGCAGTGGACCCACCCAGAGAAACACACTGACAATTGGAACTGAATCACTGAATGGTCACAGTTACAGAGACAGCTGCACCCCAGAGTGCAGTGGACCCACCCAGAGAAACGCACTGACAATTTGAACTGAATCACTGAATGGTCACAGTTACAGAGACAGCTGCACCCCAGCGTGCAGTGGACCCACCCAGAGAAACACACTGACAATTGGAACTGAATCACTGAATGGTCACAGTGGAGTCAGGGTTATCACTGAAACAATCTGAGATCTAGAGATGGGACTGATGGTGACTGAGTGGGCAGCATCCTTCCTGATAATGTTAGTTTCAGAATGTTATCAACACAGTCCAGTGTTTGGAAAAAGGTCATTCACTCACAAAAATAATATTTCCTTTCACTGAACACAATATCGTAATCTGCTTGTTCACATCTTTGAAAAATAACTTATACGATGTCACAACCTCGATATCCCTGAGGTGGTTCCACAGGGTATTAATTACAAACTTGGAGAATATATAACCTCAGAGTTTCAGACAGAGTGATTGCCAATCGCAGGTAAGGACACATCACTTCACAGTGAAAATGCTTGATCCAATTCAGACTGCTGCGAAAATATTCTACCCAATCCTTGCTAGTGTTGGAGTTCCTGGTAAGTGACTATCACCATTGAAGTTGTGTAAATCATCTGAGCGGCTCTCTGATTGTAAACTGTGACTGAAAATGTTTAACTCTGATCTCGTGCTCACTGTTATACAGACACCTGGTCAACGATATAATTCACTTAATTCAAATCGCGTTAATAATGTCAATAATTTGAATCCATTTAATCAAATAACAATAAACCTGCTTGTAACTCACGGGGTCTCTGGTCAATAAAGTTGTTATATTGAGTGAAATCTTGCGTAATGTTAGATTGAATCTCAGGGAAGGCAATCTGTCTGAAGAAAGGTTTAGTAGGAGCAAGAATAAAATCACACTGAGGGTGGGTCAATAATCAGATTGAAATATCTGATAACAGTGAACAAGGATTACTGGAAGTATATCTGTCAGTGTAGAATTGCACTGAGTGTGGGTCACTAACCAGAGTGGAATATCTGACAGCAGTGTACAAGAACTACTGCATTATCTGTGTCTATAGAATTGTACTGGGTGTGGGTCTCTCACCAGAGTGGAACATCTGATCGAATTATCTATCTTTAACTGGGACTATCTGTCCGTGTGGATTTGTATTGTGTGTGGGTCAGTAACTGGACTGACATTAGTTGGTTCTATTTTCAAATGATGTATTTTATTGGTGAGTGGTCGCTCCATTCTGTGGAGTTATCTGTGTTTTAACTTTGGAATAGGTTGAAAACAGGCTGTGTTTTGAAGATGTTTGATATTTATTGTATGAAGTGAAATGTCTCTATCTCTGTTATATGTTGACCTACTCCAACAGGAACATATATCACCTACACTAATATTTCAGAAAACCCACAACAGTGCCATATTCCAATAGGTTTTGTGATATTTTCGCATTTCTATTCGTTCCGAAATGTACTACATGTTTGATAAATTTGTATGGGTGTTTATAAACTGTGTTTCTGCTTCACACGATTTGTGAATCTATTCACCTGAACCCAGAAACTCCCCCAGCCCATTCACACACTTGTTTTCAAAGGAGTGATTGGGAAACTTATTGTTCTGGTCAAAATGCAGCAGCGGACACTGGTCTGTTGTGAAATTAATTTCCCATTGAAATACCCAGTTTGCAAATTCATAATTAATGATGAATGAGTGACTGTGATTGGTTGAATTCTTCCTCTGTTTTCACTATCACTCCCAATCTTATTTTGTCAGTAAATTGTGGAATTATCATTCGGCATCCCGATCCCATACTGTTGATGGGAATAGTGAAGGACAGTGACCCTTGTGCTGATCCTTGTGGAACACCACTTCCCACCTTCCACCAATCAGCTTAAATCTCTTTAACTCCTCTCCCTGTTTTCTGTGTGTGTCGCCAGCATGTGTCCATTTTGCTGCTGTGTCCCCTAACTCTACTGGTTCCGAGATTACTCATCAGTCTGTTATTTCGGATCTTACTGACGGCCTTTAGAAAATCAAATTGTTTAACGTCTATCATACTACTCCGATCTCTGATATTTCTGATAGTTATTGAAATAATTGGATGAAATGTGTCAGGAATTATGTTGACTTTGGAATATGTGCCGACTATTGAGTGCACTCTGTGTTACTGGATTTCTGTTAAGTCAGACTACTAATTACATTTTCCAACTGTTGACATTGTGACTGGAAGATTTGATTATATTCTGTTGATAATACAATAACAGAGACCAACTCCTATTTTTCAATTTTTTGGTAATTATTCTGATGGTGATCAGTGAGTCGATAATATTGTCTTTGCTGTTTCTCACTGTCTATTTTATGATAATTTGCTGCTGAAATCCATCTGCATCCAGTAATCTCCCTCGACCTGGACCCCACCCTCTTGCCTTCTATCAACTCTTGATCTTTTCACTGAGATCTGTCTTTGCGACATCGACTGTTTCAATTTCTCTGTGCGTCTCACCAACTCTATCCTGACTCACTCTAAACTTGCTCCAATCCTCTCTCTAAAACTAACCCTGACCTGGTGATCTAAATTGCTCACAAGGGTGGTGCCATTATTGTCTGGTGTACTGAGTTATTCCTCACAGAGACTGACCGTCAACTCTCAGACCCATCCTGCTACCTCCCCCTCCTGCTACCTCCCCATGGACCAGCAGCACAACACCAAACATCATGATATTGTTTCCAGGACTTGCTCTGACCTCATCGACTCTGGATATCTTCTGTCCGCAGGCTCGGACATCATAGTCCCACAACCCGACACATCTTGCATCAACCTCCCGCTTCTACCTTCATCCCAAAATCTACAAACAGTAGATCCCAGTAGACCCATTATTTCGGCCTGTTCCAGCCCAGGCAAGATCATTTCTTCCTATCTTAATTCCATCCGCTTTACCATGTTCTTCCTCTTCCCAAAGGCATTGATGGCACAGTGACACAGTGGTTTGCACTGCTGCCTCACAGCGCCAGGGACCCCAGCACAATTCCTACCTAGGATGACTGTGTGGGGACTGTACTTTTTCTCCGTGTCTGCGTAGTATCCACCGGGTGCTTCGGTTACCTCCCACAGTTCTAAGTTCTGCAGGTTAGTTGGATTGGACATGCTAAATGACTCCGTAGCGTCCATAAAGATGTGTAGGTAGATTAAGGGGTTAATGATATATGCAGGGAAGTGAGCTTGGTGGAGCTTCTCTTTCGGGTTTGGTACAGACTTAATGGGCCGAACGACCTCCTTCTGCACTGTGGGGATTCTATGATTCCTGATCCCTCTGGTATCGTATGCCATATAAACAAGGTCCATTATCCTGGCCGTTGGAGCCATCTAAGATGGCCACCTGCAAAGGACCATGGGAATTGTCGCCATCACACGACTCAGACAGATACAGAGCTTACGTGTATTTAAAACATAGGTAGCTGGACCTGATCGACACCCCGCTCGTTTACATTCTTAATGGCCCGGTTCCCAGGACAATAGGACTCCGATCAAGAATCCGGTACAGCCACAGACTGAGCGGCGCCACTCCCTTTACTCAGATAGTCCAACTGCCAATGTCAGTGACCGCTAAGGATCCGTCCATCTACTAAGGCACCCGCCGATTTATTGGCCAAAATCTAAGACAATGTTCAGCCCTGTCGAACTATTGGGTCCATATTTAAGGACCGCCTCAAAGAACAAGAAATCCCACTGGAATAACAGGGGGAACAACCATGTGTTCTGTCTCTGTTGGTTCCGCCCTGTGCCAGCCTCCTTTGAATCCGGCCTGTTCCAGCCAACTGCAGCAGGATCAGCCAGCCAAGTTCAACACCCACGATCGCTACCTGACGATGAGCCCAGGAGAGACAAAGCCACTTTCTTCAAACCAGCCGAGTGAAATCAAGATAAAGGCCTTATCCAGTTGCAAAGTGCCGGTCTCTCTGATGTTAATTATAGGTTATTGTAGCTCATTGGTGTAGCTTAGAACGTAATGGGCATTGTGTTTGCATGTCGAAATAACCCTTGTGCATGCAAATAAACCATCTTTTGGACTAACTAACAGGTTGTGTGGCCATTTGATCGATATAAGGGAAGGCTTGTGGTTCACCAACAGTATCATTAATATCAGCAACAGTAATTGTGACGCTGTTGGGTAGAGCCACAGTGTAGGGCAACATTATTGGCGACCCAGATGCGACTCAGTTAGAAGTGAATTTGTCACTCCGCGAGATCCCACAATAGACCAAATAACCGAATTGTGGAAGTGTGTACTAACCCGCTGACCTAACAGGAAGAATAAGGTGAACTCGTTAGAATTGTGCACAACTGGCGAGAGATCGTGAGCCGGACGATAGCTTAGGCCATACCGGCTGTTCAATTCGCCGTCTTATCCCTCTGTCCCAAATTAAACGTAGAGCAAGAGATAAGATAAATAATGGCCACTAAAGCAATGGAACGATTGATGAATCAACAGGAATCCAAGGTCGCAGCGCCCAACAGGGCAATACCCCACATGTGAGGAAGAGTTTAGGAAATATTTAAAAGTGGAAAGGATGGCCCGTTTGGTCGAACGTTTGCGTTAATTATGAGTCAGGTCCAGGAAACATAGGACAAACTTGAGGGGAGAACCTAAGCGAGGTCCACAAGAAAAATGTAGGAAAAATCAGAAAGCCGATGGCAATCGTGTCCTGTGTGTCACAGATGTGAGGCAAAGAGGAAGTCGAGAAGACGCTCTGTAGGCAGTTAATTGAGAAGGAAGAAAAGATAGAGGGAAACAGCAACGAAAGCGAGAAGATAATTAAATAACTCCGCAAACAGTTAGCAGCTAAGGATAAGGAAATGGCCGATGCAAAACGTGCATATCAACCTTAGTAGCTTCCAGACCCAATGCGATAAAGCCGACCAAGATACATACAAGATACAACAGTTTAACAGAATTCCTGCTACTATGGGAATCTCGAGGTCTTGTTTCAGCGGATGGAAAACCGCTACCCTCTGCCGTATTGTTAAAGCAAATTCTCAAGGCAGCCTCAGATCACACATAATGTATTATTAAAGTAAGAAGCCATCATCGCTCGTCCCCACCCAGTAATGTAAAGGCAGACGCCTTAGCCAAAGCAGGATCACGCCATGGTCACTTCTGGCAGCCACACGAAAGCGAACCGATACACTCCTTCCCGGTTTCCCAGACCATTATTGAGAATCTATCTCAATCCCAAAAAGCAGATGGCACCTCCAACAGGTGTCAGATGGCAAATTCCCATCACCCTATGTTAAATGGAAGGACGCACTAACTGGACAGGACGGCATAGTTTAAAAAACTATGTGGAATTTATGTGGTCCCCATCGAGGACAGCAACCAGCTCATTTACCAATTTAATGACGGACACGGACATCAGTGGATGGACAATACCATCGCCAATTAAGACCTTTGTGTTGGTGGCCCGATTTAAAAAGCGATGTAACCCATTCTGTCGAGAATTGCCTTATCTGTGCTCAGAACAATCCTGAACGTTACTCAAAGTAAGGACAGTTACGTCACACCCGACCTGTGAATGGCCCTTGGACAAATTTGCAGCTCGACATCATTGGCCCCCTTTCCTCTTGCACAAATGGTTTCAAGTACGTGCTGGTTTTATTCGACACCTTTACTAAATGGGTAGAAGCATTCCCCTCACGAACAATCACAGCAAAGGCCACCGCTAAGATTTTGACCCAACAGATATTTACAATCTGGGGTTTCCCCGCAGCATTGAGTCAGACCAAGTTTCCCACGTCACTGACAGAATCATGCACATTATTTAAACAATTTTTGGGATCAGGCAGAAATTCCATATAGCATATCACCCCCAGCCCGGCGGCCTTGTCGAGAGAATGAATCGAACTTTAAAAGCGACCATGAGGAAGATGGGGAAACAGAACAATACCACGTGATACACGGTCCTCCAATTTGCTCTCATGTTTAGTCGGAACACGGTTTCCTGTTCCACCGGTTTCACCCACCATACTCTCATGACCGGACTGCCCATGAGGGGTATTGAATATTTATTAGGCCGCGATTTGGCAACCCCACAGTAACCACCCTCACCCACGAAAAATCTGTCCAACAGGTTACAGATAAGTGGCACAACTGGCTGCAGCTGTCCGATTAGGCGCTAGAAGTAAGCAGAGTAAAGCCTTCTTTGACAAAACCGTCCACCCCGTCCAGTACACAGTAAGGATTTTACTTTGCAACCCCAGTTCTTTTCTCTCCCCCAAATCTGCAGGACCCTACTCCATTTCTGACAAAGTGAGCCCCTCCGTGTACAGGATTACGTTCCCCAATCGTAAAACTGGTTGTCTCCACATCAACCAACTCAAAGTCTACGGATCCCAATGTAGCCACTCCCACCACATCTCCCTGGCAATAGAAGACGATTCCTCCCCGCCCATAGACAACCTAGTCGGACCCCTACGCCAACCCTCCACCAGCCATGCCAGCAAGTATGCCACAGACCCGAACTTTTCTCCGCCCACAGGTACAGCCTTCCACCTTGAACTTGACTCCGCTGACAGCGAGAGCCTCCCAGATTTGATTACTAGCCCTGAACACTGGCACCATCTCTCTGCCCCCAGTCACCCCAGCCCCCAGAACCACGGCTTAGATATCCCTGACCTCCTATATGCCCTCCCCCAACCACCGCCACAACCACCGCCCGACCACAGTAACGTGCCCTCCATTCCCACCACCCCTGCGCCTCGTGACAAACAAGCCCCTGTTTGGCACCGTGACAACTCTTGCAGACTAATAAGGCATGACGATTCAGATTATCTGAGGGCCCACGCGGCCATGCCACAGAAACGGCAGACACGAGTCTTTCAACCGGGAGATGGCGATGATTTGGATACTGACTCTCGTTTCAGTAATGCTTTTTGGTAGAGAACCCTGAGGTGTCCAGATGGTGAGAATGAGACACCGCCTAAAGATTAAGGTGTCCAAGTTCAGATGCAGCCTGCACGCCATTTTTCTTCTTTTTTCTACTACATGGTTTTAATTCATGTCGCCCGACACAAAATTCCTCTTCTGATTGGAGGGTACGATACCCAGTGTCAGATCAAGGCACAGGTTTGTCGGAAAACAGATTACTGTTCTCCCAGTCTTTGTGACAAGTTTCCAGACGACTACAAACTCTAACCGACCACTGAGGTCACCACTGAGGGAGTAACGGCACTGATCCCCACCATACCTGAGGACCCCTAATGCATCGGTCAGTTAAACTCGGTTAGTGGAGTTACGGCACTGATCCCCACCATACCTGAGGACCCCTAATGCATCGCTCAGTTAAACTCGGGTAGTGGAGTTACGGCACTGATCTCCACCATACCTGAGGACCCCTAATGCATCGGTCAGTTAAACTCGGTTAGTGGAGTTACGGCACTGATCTCCACCATACCTGAGGACCCCTAATGCATCGGTCAGTTAAGCTCGGGTTGTGGATTAACGGCACTAATCCCCGCCCTAGCTGAGGACCCCTAATGCATCGGTCAGTTAAGCTCGGGTAGTGGAGTAACGGCACTAATCCCCGTCCTACCCGGGGATTCCACCCATTCTTGTCCTGCAGCGGCCCACACGCACCCCGTGTTCCCGTCACTTCATACGCTGTGGAATGGTTCTCTACATTCTCAGTTGCCTTTGGCAGGTCTTAGTTTCACCTTCCCTGCTCTCCCTTTAGTTGTGGTATAAAGTATGCATTTTGCCACGTTCGGTACACTCACCACCGAATTGTCGCCATCACATGACTCAGACAGATACAGAGCTTATGTGTATTTAAAACACAGATAGCTACACCTGATTGAAACCCCCGCTCGTTTGCATTCTGAATGGCCCGTTTCCTAGGACAATAGGACTCCAATCAAGAAATCGATACAGCCCCAGACTGATCGGCCCCACTCCCTTTACTCAGAGAGCCCATCTGTCAATGTCAATGATAGTGAAGGACCCGCCAAGCCACCAAGGCACCCGCCCCTTTATTGGCCGAAATCAAAGGCAGTGATCAGAGCTCTGTCGAACTATTGGGTCCAAGTTTATGCGCTGCCCCAAAGCGCGCGAAATCCCGGAGGGATAAAAGACACAGCCATGTGGTCTGTCTCTGTTGGATCCGGTCTGTGCCAGCCTCCTTTGGATCCGGCCTGTGCCAGCCAACTGCAGCAGGAACAGCCAGCCAAGTTCAACACCAACGATCGCTACCTGACGGATGAGCCGAGCAGAGACAGAGCCACTTTTTTCGAACCAGCCAAGTGCAATCCAGATAAAGGCCTTATCCATTTGCACAGTTCCGGTCGCCCTGAAGTTAAGTATAGGTTATTGCAGCTGATAGGTGTAGTTTACCCCGTAGTAGATATTGTGTTTGCATGTCGAAGTAACCCTTATGTATCTTAATAAACCATCTTTTGAACTAACTAACAGGCTATGTGGCCATTTGATCGATATTAGGGAAGGCTTGTGGTTCACTAACATTATCATTAATATTAGCAACAATATTGACGACGCTGTTGGGACGGAGCCACATTATAGTGCAGCACCCTAACCACATGAAATTCACAATGGATGTCCAGTCCCTCAGGACCTCCGTTCCCCAACAGAGATCCTCATACCCTGCTTCCTGTAAAGACAGCATCTCATTCTCCCACTTTCTCCGCCTCCATCGCCTCTGTTCTGATGATGAGGTGTTCAAAAATAGCAGGTCTGGCATGTCTGTCTTCTCCTTAACCGGGGCTCTCCCCACTACCTTCCTTTTGTTAACAGAGCTCGCAATCCTGTTCAATTTATTTCACACATCTCTGTCCTCACACATCCCCCTCCCTCGCGGAAACATGATGGTGCCTCCCTTTCCTCACTTTCCACAAAATCAGCCTCCACATTGAAAGGAAAATCCTCCTCCATTTCTGCCAACTCCATCATGATGTCACCACCAAACACATCTTCACCTCTCGACAACCACCACCCTCATTTTCTGCATTCCGCTGGTACCGCTCCCTCCTCTACAACCTTGTCCACTTTCCCATCACACCCCACATCCCTTTCCCTTCTCACGGCGCCTTCCCCTGCAATCACAGTCGTGTAACAACTATCCCTTTACCGCCTCCCGTCTCATGATTCTCAGCAGCAAACACTCCTTTCTGGAGAAGCAGCGTTTCACTTCTGTTCCTTCAATTTGTTCTACTGTATTAGCTGCTGCCAATACCGTCTCCAGTACTTTGGGGAGACTAATCGCAGACTGGGAGACTGCTTTGCGAAACACTTTATCTTAGCCCACTGCATTACACCAGCCTGACATGGCCTGCGGCAAGTATCCAGTGAAGCCCAATGCAAGCTGGAAGAGCAACATCTAATTGTCCAATTTGGATTTTAGATCCCGCAGGACGCAACTTTAATTTCAACAACTTTAGTCTGGGAACTTTCTCCTCCATCTTCAATTGTTTTGGATTTTCCCTACTTTTTTATCGAATGCGTTGAGTCCGAATCTGGAGAGAGTCTATTCCGGCCAAGTGAACCCTCGGGAATATCCAGTGCCGGAGCAGGAATATTCCTGAGAAAAAGCTTGGTAAGAATTGTTTTCAAATAGGGAGAGGATGAATTTCTGGGAACAGTCATGTTGGGAAATACCAGACATGGCAGTGTGGGATTCCTGGGAGCGGGTACTTTACGAATGACTAAACCTAGCAGGGGTGTGCCCGCGGAGTTTTCTGGAGACTATGCAGACTCTATTCTGGACAGGTTGGGCTACACGGCAGCACAGTGGTCGGCACAGTTGATTCACAGCTCCAGGGTCCCAGGTTTGATTCCCGGCTTGGGTCACTGTCTGTGAGGGGTCTGCACTTTCTCCCCCGTGTCTACGTGGGATTGGGCAAGATAAATTGTTCTTAGTTTCCAAAAAAGATAAGGTGGGGTCACTGGGTTATGAGGATAGGGTGTGCTTAATTGGGTTTCACTTTCCAAGAGCCGATGCAGACTCGATGGGCCGAATGTCCTCCTTTTGCACTGTACATTCTATATTCCTATTCCTCCCATGATTATGAAGTGGGATGGTCCTGCGTTTGTTTTATTTTTTCCACTGATTGTGGAGTATTCAAATAAAATACGAGTGGTGTCCAATCCCATCAGAAATCCAGTCTACGGAATGATCCAATCCGGGGTGTGGTCCAATAACTGAGCAGGGATGACACTCTCTGGTATGTTTGTATCTGGTTTGGGAAATCTGGCCGGCCTGAGTGAATCCTGTAAATCAGACTAAATGAGAAATGGAACCACTCCAAATGGTTTCTGAATTATAAACGTTTTGCTTCCACTGCCATCCAACTGACAGGGCCGCAATTCACACTTTTCCCCCCATTCCCCATCTTTCACACTGGAGTTACATTTTCTACTTCCCTCTCTGCAATGTTAATCTCAGTGTCCACTCCTCTCCCAACCCTTCCACCCACACACTGGTCATTATATTGATGCTGAAATTATGTTTAGACTGGGAGATTAACTATCCAGCAATTTCCCGCGTCTCTCCTTTCTCTCTCTGACAGTTAATTTACTGGGAATTGCGATTCTGTGTCGGAGGAAGTGTGGTCTCTCTACCTGCACCACTCGCTACCTGGTGGCCATGGCAACGGCGGATCTACTGTATATTATCACTAAACCCATACTGAACAGGATCAATGGTTATTATTTTCCCCTGAATTTCCTGGACCTCACCTCTGTGTGCAGTGTTAACGATGCCCTGCAGTCTGCAGCCAGGGACTGTTCTGTCTGGTTCACCCTCACTTTCTCCTTTGATCGATTTGTGGCCATTCGCTGCCAGAAACTGAAAACTAAATATTGCACCGGGAAAACTGCGGCTGTGGTTCTGTCAACAAGCAGCCTCCTGCTCTGTGTGAAAAACATCCCCTGGTACTTTACAAATATACCTTTGGAGATAATCGACAATGTCCAGTGGGGCTGTACGTTCAAGGTCAGCTTTTACACTGATCCGGAATGGGTTGGATATAATTGGCTTGATCAGATCATAACCCCATTGATTCCGTTCATCTCAATCCTATTGATCAACGGTCTGACAGTCAGACACATTTTACTCACCAGTCGAGTCCGGAAGACACTGAGGGCTCAGAGTCAGGGAGACAATCGCACAGACCCAGAGATGGAGAGCAGAAGAAAGTCAATGATTTTGCTCTTCAGCATCTCCGCAATTTTCATTCTCCTCTGGACCGTGTCTATTATTAAATTTTTCTATTTGGATTTGGCAGATTTTTATTACCTCAACCATCCCCAATATAATTTACAAGAAGTCGGATTTATGCTGCAGGATTTAAATTGTTGCACAAACACATTTCTTTATGTGGTGACTCAGTCCAGGTTCAGGGAGCACATCAAGATCGCGGTGAAATATCCTTTTACATCAATTATCAAACTAATGAGTAAATCAAACTGACTCACAGCCTCTCTGACAATCAGCAGCTCCAGCCGCTGACTGACAGCCTCTCAGCCAATCAGCAGCTCCAGCCGCTGACTGACAGCCTCTCAGCCAATCAACACGTCCAGCCGCTGACTGACAGCCTCTCCGCCAATCAGCAGCTTCAGCCGCTGACTAACAGCCTCTCAGCCAATCACAGCTGCAACCGCTGGCTGACAGCCTCTCAGCCAATCAGCAGCTCCAGCCGCTGACTGACAGCCTCTCAGCCAATCAGCAGCTCCAGCCGCTGACTGACAGCCTCTCAGCCAATCAGCAGCTCCAGCCGCTGACGAACAGCCTCTCAGCCAATCAGCAGCTCCAGCCGCTGACGAACAGCCTCAGCCAATCAGCAGCTCTAGCCTCTGACAGCCTCTCAGCCAATCAGCAGCTCCAGCCGTTGACTGACAGCTTCTCAGCCAATCAGCAGCTCCAGCCGCTGGCTAACAGCCTCAGCCAAACAGCTGCTCCAGCCGCTGACTGACAGCCTCTCAGCCAATCAGCTGTGGCGGGGCGAGCACTGGCAGTAATGGCTGTGTTGGGGAGCACAGACAGTTCTGGCTGTGGGGGAGCACAGTCAGTGCTGGCTTTGAGGGTGAGTACTTGCAGTGCTGGATGTGGTGGAAGCACTGTCAGTGCTGGCTGTGTGGGTAGCAGTGGTAGAGCTGGCAGTGGGGACAGCACTGGCAGTGCTGGCTGTGGAGGGGGAACACCGACAGTGCTGGATATGGGGGGTGGGAGGGGGAGGGCTGTGGGAGGGGGAGCACTGGCAGTGCTGACTGTGGCGGAACACTGGCAGTGTTGGCTCTATGGATAGGAGAGCACTGGCAGTGCTGGATATGGGGGGTAGGAGAGTAATAGCAGTGCTGGCTGTGGGTGTGCACTGACAGTACTGGCTCTATGGATGGGAGAGCACTGGCATATGCTGGCTGTGGGGGGAGCACTAGCAGTGATCGCTGTGGGGGTAGCACTGGCAGTGCTGGCTGTGGTGGGGAGCAGTGGCGGACCTGGCTGTGGGGGGTGCACCAGCAGTTCTGGCTGCGCTTGAGTTAAGGGGGCACTGACAGTTCTGAGCGGTTGGGTTGGGGGAGCACTGGCAGTGCTGGCTTTGGGGAGCAATGGCAGTGCTGGCTGAGACGGGGAGCACTGGCAGTGCTGGCTGTTGGGGGAGCACTGGCAGTTCTCGCTTTGGGGGAAGCACTGACAATGCTGGCGGTGAGGGGAGTAATGGCAGTGCTGGCTGTGGGAGGGTTGGCGGAGCGCTGGCAGTGCTAGCTGAAGGAAGGAGCACTGATAGGCTGGCAATGGGGGGAGCACTGGCAGTGATGTATGTGGGGGAGCACTGGAACTGCCTTTGGGGGCAAAACTGGCAGTGCGGGCTGTGGGGGGGAGCACAGGCATTGCTGGCTGTGGGGGTATCACTGGCAATGCTGGCTGTGGGGAGACCTGACAGTTCTGGCTTTGGGGACGCACTGACAATGCTGGCGGTGAGGGGGAGTAATGGCAGTGCTGTTTGTGGGGGAGAACTGGAATTGGCTTTGGGGGCAAAACTGGCAGTGCTGGCTGTGGGGGTAGCACTGGAAGTTCTGGCTGTGGGGGAACACTGGCAGCACAGGCTGAGGGGGGAGCACTGTCGGTGCTGGCTGTGGGGGGAGCATTGGCGGTGCTGGCTTTGGGGAGTACTGACAGTTCTGGCTTTGGGATAGCACTGGCAATGCTGGCGGTGAGGGGGAGTAATGGCAGTGCTGGCTGTGGGATGGTTGGCGGTGCACTGGCAGTGTTAGCTGAAGGAAGCAGCACTGATGGGCTGGCTATGGGGGAGCACTGGCATTGCTTGCTGTGGGGGAGCACTGGAACTGGCTTTGGGGGCAAAACTGGCAGTGCTGGCTGTGGCGGGAGCACTGGAAGTTCTGGCTGTGGGGGACACTACCAGTACTGGCTGAGGGGGGAGCACTGGCAGTGTTGTCTTCGTGGCACTGGCGGTGCTGGCTGTGGGAGGGGAGCAATGGCAGGGCTGGATGTGGGGTGGGGCACTGAGGAATTGAACAAACGAATATGATACAAAATGGGATAATTAGTTAGGATAATGTATAGGGTATATCCGCGTATAGCAGCTGGAGAGTAGGGCAATGAGTTTATCAGGGAATTTAAAAGGAACTGAGCAAAGCATGGCTGGGATGGGGGATGGTAATTGCTAGGACGTGAATGCTGAGTGAAAGGTCACCCCCAAGGGCTGAAGAATGTGAAGTGAGCCCAGGGCTGAGGAATGTGAAATGGGCCACTCAGGATATATGGCCAGGTGAAGTAGTGTATAGGGATGGCCTATGGAAATCTTGCATTCATTACCGTTGCCTTATTTGATCGTATGTATGTGAAACTTGACGCAACTTGAATGTATCTGCACAGAAATGTGTTATCCCTTTGTTCACTCTCGCTGTAGAAGATTCAGCAGACTTGTTGTGTCCTGCTCTCCCAATAGAGTGAGTCACCCCAGCTAGCTGGTTAAAATAAACAATAATTGATCCTGCAAATCCGTCTCAAATGTTATTGAGACCTGAATGAGAGCAAAAGAATCAGGATTGTCATTTGGTGCTGAAACCCGGGATTCTCAGACGATCACCTCGCATCTGCGAAATCAGAATTGGACTGATCTCGGACGTGGAAAGAGGAAATGGGCCCACGATGTGAGTAGCTGGAAAATGACCATGTCGTTTTTCCTCTCTCTCGTAGTCTGATTACAGTCTAATCAGTCGCATTTGATCAGGTAAGATCGTCTCGACGAAATCAAAGGTCAGTCTGGAGGATTAGAAGAATTAATTTCAGTCGATGCAGGTACGGCTGAGGGATGGAACGTAACTGAGGGAAAACGGAGTAACAATTCAGCTGGTGACTGATGGAATGTTGCCAAGTAAGTCAGTTGCATGGGAGTTGACAATTAAAACTGGTTATTACATCGACATAGAATTTTCAGTGCAGAAGGAGGCCATTCGGCCCATCGAGTCTGCACCGGCTCATGGAAAGAACATCCTACCCTAGGTCAACACCTCCACCCTATCCACATAACCCAGTAACCCCACCCTAAGGGCAATTTTGGACACTAAGGGCAACTTAGCATGGCCAATCCACCTAAGCTGCACATATTTGGACTAATTACTCAATTACACTAATTCGGTTAATGTCTTTAACAGGTTGAGGGAATGTCATAGAGACAATTCAGTTTAGACCGCTGATGGAATGTTCTGGAGACAATTCAATTCAGTACAATTAGAATTGGCTAAATTAAAAATTTATTCTTGGGACTATGAGTGAAACAAAAAATTGGGAGGTGAATGGGCACGATGAGCAACCAGAAGTTTAGAACTGCATCGGAGAGCTCTCATGATTTCCTAAAATTATATCGTGGTTTCTTTGCAAATTCATTTTTAAATTTTTTAAAAATTTTTAAAATAAATTTTGCGTACCCAATTGTTTTTTTTGCAATTAAGGGGCAATTTAGCGTGGCCAATTCACGTAACCTGCATATCTTTGGGTTGTGGGGGTGAAACCCACGCAGACACAGGGAAAATGTGCAAACTCCACACGGACAGAAACCAGAGCCGGGACTCGAACCCGAGTCCTCAGCGTGGTAGGCAGCAATGCTAACCACTCCCTTTGCAAATTCAAACTTTTATTGTTCGGTTGGTTGAGATGGATGGAAGTATAATACTGCGGTCAGGTACATTGTGTACTGTCAGAGGTGTCAGTGATGTGTGGTGTGCTGGGTGCCTGATGGGGCAGTGGTACATTGTGTTCTGTCAGCGGTCTGTGAATGCTGGGTGGCTGATCGGTGTAAGGTACAGTTTGTACTGTCAGTGGTGTGTGGTGTGCTGGGTGCCTGATGGGGTGGGGTGCATTATGTACTCTCAGTGATGTGTAGTGTGCTGGGTGACTGGTGGGGCTGTGGTTCATTGTGTACTGTCAGTGGTGTGCAGTGTGCTGGGTGCCTGATGGGCGCCAGGCACATTGTGTTCTGTCAGTGGTGTGGGGTGTGCAGGGTGTCCGAAGGTGTTGTGGAACATTGTGTACTGTCAGTGGTGTGTGGTCTTCTGGGCGGCTGAAGGTGTTGTGGTACATTGTGAACCTTCAGAGGTGTGTGGTGTACTGGGTGCGTGATGTGGGTCCGGTACATTGTGTTCTGTCAGTGGTTAGTGGCGTTTAGTGAGCCTGGTGGGGTTGTAGTACATTGTGTTCTGTTAGTGGTGTACGTGCAGATAGTGAGCCGCATACACATTCGGCCGGGATCCGTGCAGACAGTGAGCCGCCCCCACACTCGGCCGGGATCCGTGCAGACAGTGAGCCGCCCCCACACTCGGCCGGGATAGAGACAGACAGTGAGCCGCCCCCACACTCGGCCGGGATCCGTGCAGACAGTGAGCCGCCCCCACACTCGGCCGGGATACGTGCAGACAGTGAGCCAAACCACACTGGGCCGGGACCCGTGCGGACTGTGAGCCGCCCCGAAAATCGGCCGGGAACTGTGCAGACAGTGAGACGGGTCCCCACACTCGGCCGGGATCCGTGCAGACAGTGAGCCGCCCCCACACTCGGCCGGGATCCGTGCAGACAGTGAGCCGCCCCCACACTGGGCCGGGACCCGTGCTGACAGTGAGCAGCCCCCACACTCGGCCGGGATAGAGACAGACAGTGAGCCGCCCCCGCACTCGGCCGGGATAGAGACAGACAATGAGCCGCCCCCACACTCGGCCGGGATAGAGACAGACAGTGAGCCGCCCCCACACTCGGCCGGGATCCGTGCTGACAGTGAGCAGCCCCCACACTCGGCCGGGATCCGTGCTGACAGTGAGCAGCCCCCACACTCGGCCGGGATAGAGACAGACAGTGAGCCGCCCCCACACTCGGCCGGGATAGAGACAGACAGTGAGCCGCCCCCACACTCGGCCGGGATCCGTGCAGACAGTGAGCCGCCCCCACACTCGGCCGGGATAGAGACAGACAGTGAGCCGCCCCCACACTCGGCCGGGATAGAGACAGACAGTGAGCCGCCCCCACACTCGGCCGGGATCCGTGCAGACAGTGAGCCGCCCCCACACTCGGCCGGGATAGAGACAGACAGTGAGCCGCCCCCACACTCGGCCGGGATAGAGACAGACAGTGAGCCGCCCCCACACTCGGCCGGGATCCGTGCAGACAGTGAGCCGCCCCCACACTCGGCCGGGATAGAGACAGACAGTGAGCCGCCCCCACACTCGGCCGGGATAGAGACAGACAGTGAGCCGCCCCCACACTCGGCCGGGATAGAGACAGACAGTGAGCCGCCCCCACACTCGGCCGGGATAGAGACAGACAGTGAGCCGCCCCCACACTCGGCCGGGATAGAGACAGACAGTGAGCCGCCCCCACACTCGGCCGGGATAGAGACAGACAGTGAGCCGCCCCCACACTCGGCTGGGATAGAGACAGACAGTCAGCCGCCCCCACACTCGGCCGGGATAGAGACAGACAGTGAGCCGCCCCCACACTCGGCCGGGATAGAGACAGACAGTCAGCCGCCCCCACACTCGGCCGGGATAGAGACAGACAGTGAGCCGCCCCCACACTGGTCCGGGATCCGTGCAGACAGTGAGCCGCCCCCACACTCGGCCGGGATAGAGACAGACAGTGAGCCGCCCCCACACTCGGCCGGGATCCGTGCAGACAGTGAGCCGCCCCCACACTCGGCTGGGATCCGTACTGACAGTGAGCCGCCCCCACACTCGGCCGGGATCCGTGCACACAGTGAGCCGCTCCCACACTCGGCTGGGATCCGTGCAGACAGTGAGCCACCCCACACTCGGCCGGGATAGAGACAGACAGTGAGCCGCCCCCACACTCGGCTGGGATCCGTGCAGACAGTGAGCCACCCCACACTCGGCCGGGATAGAGACAGACAGTGAGCCGCCCCCACACTCGGCTGGGATCCGTGCAGACTGTGAGCCGCCCCCACACTCGGCTGGGATCCGTGCAGACAGGGAGCCGCCTCCACACTGGGCCGGGGTCCGTGCAGACAGTGACCCGCCCCCCACCACTCAACCGGGGTCCTTGCAGAGAATGAGCCGCCTCCACACTGTGCCCGGATCCGTGCAGACAGTGAGCAGCCCGCACACTCGGCTGGGATTCGTGCAGACAGTGAGCCGCCCCCACACTGTGCCCGGATCCGTGCAGACAGTAAGCCGCCCCCACACTCGGCTGGGATTCGTGCAGACAGGGAACCGCCCCCACACTGGGCTGGGATCCGTGCAGACAGTGCGCAGCCCCCACACTCGACCGGGAACCGTGCAGACAGTGCGCAGCCCCCACACTCGACCGGGAACCGTGCAGACAGTGAGCCGCCCCCACACTGGGCCGGGAACCGTGCAGACAGTGAGCCGCCCCCACACTGGGCCGGGAACCGTGCAGACAGTGAGCCGCCCCCACACTCGGCCGGGATCCCTGCAGACAGTGAGCCGCCCCCACACTGGGCCGGGAACCGTGCAGACAGTGAGCCGCCCCCACACTGGGCCGGGATCCGTGCAGACAGTGAGCCGCCCCCAGACTGGGCCGGGACCCGTGCAGACAGTGAGCCGCCCCCACACTGGGCCGGGATCCGTGTAGACAGTGAGCCTCCCCCACACTGGGCCGGGGTCCGTGCAGACAGTGAGCCGCCCCCACACTCGGCCGGGATCCGTGCGGACAGTGAGCCGCCCCCACACTCGGCCGGGATCCGTGCAGACAGTGAGCCGCCCCCACACTCGGCTGGGTTTCCTGCAGACAGTGAGCCGCTCCCACACTCGGACGAGATCCGTGCAGAGTGAGCCGCCCCCACACTCGGCCGGGAGCCGTGCAGACTGTGAGCCGCCCCCACACACGGCCGAGAGCCGTGCAGACTGTGAGCCGCCTCCACACAGGGCCGGGGTCAGTGCAGACAGTGAACAGCCCCCATACTGGTCCCTTCCGTCGACCGGGGTCCGTGCAGAGAATGAGCCTCCTCCACACTGTGCCCGGATCCGTGCAGACAGTGAGCCCACCCCACACTCGGCTGGGATTCGTGCAGACAGGGAACCGACCCCACACTGGGCCGGGATCCGTGCAGACAGTTAGCCGCCCCCACACTGGGCTGGGATCCGTGCAGACAGTGAGCCGCCCCCACACTGGGCCGGGATCCGTGCAGACAGTGAGCCCACCCCACACTCGGCTGGGATTCGTGCAGACAGGGAACCGACCCCACACTGGGCCGGGATCCGTGCAGACAGTTAGCCGCCCCCACACTGGGCTGGGATCCGTGCAGACAGTGAGCCGCCCCCACACTGGGCCGGGATCCGTGAAGACAGTGAGTCGGGTCCCCACACTGGGTTCCTGAATCGTCAGGGTTACGACGGTGCGCCCTTGTATGTGGACTGAGTGGGAACCCGAGGCGAGGGAGATAGTTTGCCGTGTGGGGAAGATAGTGAGCAAACAGCGTCTTACCAGGTCAGGATGTACGAAGCTCTCGGAGCTCCCGGAGTCGAAGAGGCACGGTGTCTTGTATACGTTGACTTGGACGGACATCATCGAGCTCGTGACGTTCTTCAGACACAACTGGTCCAAAGTGACTGCAGTGAGTTTCGGGTAGTCGGTGGGTTGATCAGCAGCGCTGGAGTGGCCGCATGATGCCTGTCCGCGGAGGTTGTAGTCATGGAGCTGAACATCGGGTTATGGCCAAGGTGGCGGACCCCGTTGATCGCACGTGGCGGGCAATGAAGAAGATGGCGTCCAAGATGGCCGCCCCTTGGATCGCACGTGGTTCGAGGAGAAGCAGATGACGCCCAAGATGGCGGCCCCCATGACTCGCACATAGCCGGCCGCGCGGGGGGGGATTGCCAATATGGCGGCCCCCATGAGTTGCACATGTCGGGCGGAGGCGGAGTCGGCAGATACGCTGCCAAATTGCGGGGTCTGCGCTCCTGCGAGTTGGGGGGGGGGGCGAGTGCTCTGGCCTGCGACGGAGTTAGAGGGTTTTGATTTCAGCAGGCATACTTTGGCATAATGTCCTTTTTGACCACAGCTGCTGCAGGTCGCGTTGGGGGCCGGGCAGTGCTGCCGTGGGTGTTGGGGCTGGCCACAAAAATGGCACACTGGCACTCCATAGTGGGTGGGTGGCCGTGCGGCGCAGGCCTGGGTCAGTCGCTGATTGGGGGACCACGATAGGGTCGCGTGGTCTGCGGGGAATGCATTGAGAGTTTGAAACACGACGTCCATAGTGGTTGCTAGATCTACCGTGTCCTCCAAGTTCAGGGCCCCCTTTTTGTGCAGTCGCTGGCGCACAAAGTTGGACCTGAGACCCGCAACGTACACATCACGGACAGCGAGTTCCATATGCTGGGAGGCATTACAGCCTGAAAATTACAGTCACGAACAAGGGCTCACAGAATCACGCAGAAAGTCTTCCAGCGACTCTGCGGGGCGCTAGCGGCGGTGTCGTGAAAATCAGCCGCGCGTCGACATCGTTTACAGGCCACACGTATAATCGGTCAAGCAGAGCAAGGGCCTTGGTGTCCGAGTCGGTACCTTTGAGTTACGTAGACATGCAATGGCTCATCCGTGCGTGCAGTAGGCTGCGTTTCTGCTCATCTGTAGTATCGGAGGTAGTCGATGCAGCCAGGTAGTCCTTGAAGCACCGAAGCCAGTGTAGGAAGAATTCCTTCGCCTCTGCAGCCTGCGGGTCGAGTTCTCGTCGATCAGGTTTGAGGGCTGATTACACAGTAGTTTTCTTAATTCTATTAAATTGATGTGACCATCAATTTACTCTAGACACGATAGGAAGTAAACTGTGGCTTTAATAGACTTACAACTGAGCCTGCCTGCGACCAGAAGAACTGAGGGCAGACGCACAAGGCTGCTGCAATTTATACTTCCGTGACCCTCGCTCTCTCTCTCTCTCTCTCTCTGTCTCTCTCTATCTCTCTCTCTCTTTCTCTCTCTCTCTCCCTCCGTCCCTGCCTT
Organism: Scyliorhinus canicula; assembly: GCF_902713615.1. Classification (NCBI taxonomy): domain Eukaryota; kingdom Metazoa; phylum Chordata; class Chondrichthyes; order Carcharhiniformes; family Scyliorhinidae; genus Scyliorhinus; species Scyliorhinus canicula. The sequence goes on from NW_024055507.1 coordinate 116,283, forward strand.
TCTGTCTCTTCCACTCTCTCCCTCACACTCTCTCTCTCTCCCTCTCTCTCTCTCTCTCTCTCTCTCTCTCTCTCTCTCTCTATCACTCTCTCTCTCCCTCCCTCCGGCCCCCTGCCATTCTGTCTTCCAGTCTCTCCCTCACTCTGTCTCTGCCTCTCTCTCTCTCTCTCCCTCCGTCCCTGCCTTTCTGTCTCTGCCAGTCACCCCGTCACCCTCTCTTTCTCTCTCTCTCTCTCTCTCTCTCTCTCTCTCTGTCTCTCTCTATCTCTCTCTCTCTCCCTCGCTCCGGCCCTGCCATTCTGTCTTCCAGTCTCTCCCTCACTCTGTCTCTCTCTCTCTATCCCGCTCTCTCTCCCTCCGTCCCTGCCTTTCTGTCTCTTCCAGTCTCTCCCTCACCACCCCTCACTCTCTCTCTCCCTCTCTCTCTATCTATCTATCACTCTCTCTCTCTCTCCCTCCGTCCCTGCTTTCTGTCTCTTCCAGTCTCTCACTCACCCTCTCTCTCTCTCTCACTCTCTCTCTATCTATCTCTCTCTCTCTATCACTCTCTCTCTCCCTCCCTCCGGCCCTGCCATTCTGTCTTCCAGTCTCTCCCTCACTCTGTCTCTGTCTCTATCTCTCTCTCTCCCTCCGTCCCTGCCTTTCTGTCTCTGCCAGTCACCCCGTCACCCTCTCTTTCTCTCTCTCTCTCTCTCTCTCTCTCTCTCTCTCTCTCTCTCTCTCTCTCTCTCTCTCTCTCTCTCTCTCTCTCTCTCTGTCTCTCTCTATCTCTCTCTCTCTCCCTCGCTCCGGCCCTGCCATTCTGTCTTCCAGTCTCTCCCTCACTCTGTCTCTCTCTCTCTATCCCGCTCTCTCTCCCTCCGTCCCTGCCTTTCTGTCTCTTCCAGTCTCTCCCTCACCACCCCCCTCTCTCTCTCTCTCCCTCTCTCTCTATCTATCTATCACTCTCTCTCTCTCCCTCCGTCCCTGCTTTTCTGTCTCTTCCAGTCTCTCACTCACCCTCTCTCTCTCTCTCACTATCTCTATCTATCTCTCTCTCTCCCTCCCTCCGGCCCTGAAATTCTGTCTTTCAGTCTCTCCCTCACTCTCTCTCTCTCTGTCTCTCTCTGTCTCTCTCTATCTATCTCTCTCTCTCTCCCTCCGTCCCTGCCTTTCTGTCTCTGCCACTCTCTCTCTCTCTCTCTCTCTCTCTCTCTCTCTCTGTCTCTCTCTCTCTCCCTCCCTCCGGCCCTGCCATTCTGTCTTCCAGTCTCTCCCCTCACTCTCTCTCTCTCTCTCTGTCTGTCTGTCTCTCTCTATCTCTCCCTCCGTCCCTGCCTTTCTGTCTCTGCCAGTCACTCCGTCACCCTCACTCTCTCTCCCTCTCTCTCTCTCCCTCCCTCCCTCCGGCCCTGCCATTCTGTCTTCCAGTCTCTCCCTCAACCTGTGTCTCTCTCTCTCTCTATCACTCTCTCTCTCCCTCCGTCCCTGCCTTTCTGTCTCTGCCAGTCACTCCCTCACTCTGTCTCGCTCTTTCTTTACCTCTCTTTCCCTCCCTTCGTTACTGCCTTTCCGTCTCTGCCAGTCCGTGCCTCACTCTCTCATTCTCTCTCTCTCTCTCTCTCTCTCTCTCTCTCTCTCTCTCTCTCTCTAACTGTCTCTCCCTCTCTCTCTGGCTGTTTCTCTTTATCTCTCTCTCTCCAGTATGTAAATAGTCCAACTCGAGAAGGGGCCATACTGGACCTGGTATTGGGGAATGATCCCGACCAGGTGGTTGATGTTTCAGTCGGTGATTACTTTGGGAATAGCGATCACAATTCCGTAAGTTTTAGAATACTCATGGACAAGTACAGGAGTGGTCCGAAAGGAAGATTGCTAAATTGCGGAAAGGCCAGAGTATAACAAAATTCGGCAGGAGCTAGGGAATGTGGATTGGGAGCAGCTGTTTAAGGGTAAATCCACATTTGAAATGTGGGAGTCTTTTAAGGAAAGGTTGATTAGAGTGCAGGACAGACATGTTCCTGTGAAAATGAGGGATATAAATTGCAAGATTAGGGGCCATGGATGACGCGTGGAATTGTGAGACTAGCTAAAGTGAAATAGGAAGCGGATATATGATCTAGGCTGTTGTGTTGGATTGTGTAGATTATGAGATATGAACAGACACTTCCAACACAGATGAAGGTTCAACTCAATTTTATTAGCCACTTCTAACGAACCAACACATGATGACTGTGGGTCTAAAAATGTGAACTTGAACTAGAGACCCAGCATTGTCTGAACCAGCTGATTCTCAGCACGTGTTGTGAGTCTGTGCTGGGCTGGATGACCCAAGCCGTGTCTGAACCAGCTGATCCTCTCAGCACTTGTTGTGAGTCTGTGCTGGGCTGGATGACCTAAGCCTTGTCTGAACCAGCTGATCCTCTCAGCACGTGTTGTGAGTCTGTGCTGGGCTGGATGACCTAAGCCTTGTCTGAACCAGCTGATCCTCTCAGCACGTGTTGTGAGTCTGTGCTGGGCTGGATGAGTTCCAGTTACACAGAGAGGCAGCACCCAGAATGAGCGGGAACCGTGAGGCCCTCTGTCTTTATAGTGTGTCTATTCTAGCTGGTGATTGGCTCCGGTGTGTGTACATGTTGATTGGTCCCTGTGTGTGTCCATCAGTCTGTGTCTGCACCATGATATACTGATGTATATTATGACATCCCCCTTTTATAAAAAATGTTGATATAGGCATGTGATAATAAATAGTGTGGGTGTGTGGAGAATGTGCCGAGCTATGTGTGAGGTGCAAAGACATATGTACAAAGCTATATACAGGGAACAAGACTATTTACAGAGGAAGGTGCCTGGTGCAGATGGCTACCATGAACTGGAACAACCAACAAATCTACTTACAAATCACTGGATAACGAATGCAACAACAAAGAATATGGGAAAATGAACATTTCAAAAGGTCCACATGTGTGCAGAGTTCATAAGTTCAGTCTCTGAGGTGGGAGACGAACTCTGGTTGACCGCCTCAAGGCTGTGGTAATGGCTGGGGCCTCAGGAGCCGGGAGGGCTGCAGCACTGAGAGGTTCAGGCAGAGTGACTGGAAGAGCCACACAGTCCAGGGCGGGATCAGTAGAAGAGCTGGTCGGAGAATCCCGTGACGACCCTGGAACCAGGCAAAGAGCAGGCCTGTTGCGGCGCCGAATGGATCCATCCGGTAAGCAGACCAGGAAGGACAAGGGGGCCACCTGCTTTACAACAACCGCAGGCACAGACCAGCCACCATCCGGGAGGTGGATGCGAACCTTGTCGCGTGAATGGATGTCAGGAAGGTTAGCAGCCCGTGAGTCGGGTGAAGTTTCCTGCTGCGGTCGAGACATGTGCATGCGGGGAGCACGGGGACATGTTCGAGGTTGGGAGCAAGAATTGGTGGCACCGTCGTTCTGAGGGTGCGGTTCATTAGCAGCTGAGCAGGCGTCAGTCCGGTGGAGAGCGGGGCGGAGCGATATGCCAGCAGAGTAAGACGGAAATCTGAGCTGGCGTCTGTGGCCTTGCTGAGGAGCCGCTTAACGATGTTGACCCCCTTTTCCGCCTTCCCATTGGATTGTGGGTATAGGGAACTGGACTTCACGTGCTGGTGTTGCTCGTTCTGGGTGAGTGTGCTTACCACTCAATTTGGCTCTGTTTCGTAACTTAGATCTGGAGTCGCCAGGTATTGTTAAGATACCGCCACAAGTTTCAAGGTGAAGTTCAAAGCGATAAAACCATACACCAATTAGTAAGTTCAAACAAATGAGTTTATTATAATACAATTATAATACTCATGCACACGCTAAGATGGCTAAACGATTCCTACCACTATATAAACCAATACTTATCTTAAAGGAACTGCCGGATTCGGGGACAAGGCCTCTTGCTCTGCACTGGTCCGCAGACGTCAGGATGGTACGGGTTAAAAAGGGGTCAGGAGTGTCTATCTCTGGTAGCGATCGTTATGAGACACTTACTTGCTGGCGGCTGCTGTCCCAAACCTCTCCTCTCTCTCGTTCAAGGTCTTCTTGGCAAAGCTGGTCGAGATGCTGGCCCAGAGAGGAGGGCTGGTTAAGAAGAACGAACTAAGTGTGGGACCTGTCTTTTATAGGTCCCAGGGCTTTGCGCCCTTTTGGGTGGGCCCTCTACCTGCTGGGAATCGATTGGTCTCTTCCCAATCGATTTGTTTGAATCCCCCCAATACTGAGGCTGTCTCTCGGTTACTGGACGGTCCTTCAGGTGCTTTGTTTTCGAACCCTGCTGGTGCCGGGGTGTCTGGTTTCCCATACACTGTTGCAATCACTTCCCCATTTGTGTCCATTGTCCCTGGGATCGTTCCATTACTATGTTAACTGTCCCGGAGATTGCCTCATTAGTATGCGGAATGTCCGTTTCGGTGCTGTCTGCTCTCTTAGCAGTGAATGTGAGGATTTGGGTTAAACAAAAACCTGGAGTGAGCACGTTGATATACCATCAATTCACAGCGAGACCATATGAAAAAGTGACCATATGAACATATAGTCTTGCGCCTACTTTTCTTTATTTTTTCTAAAATAAATTTAGAGTACCCAATTCATTTTTACAATTAAGGAGCAATTTAGCATGGTCAATCCAACTCGCCTACACTTCTTTGTGTTGTGGGGCGAAACTCACACAAACACGGGGAGAATATGGAAACTCCACACTGACAGTGTCCCAGAGCCGGGATCGAACCTGGGACCTCAGCGTCGTGAGGCAGCTGTGCTAACCCACTGCGCCACCGTGCTGCCCCATCATGCATCCAGTTGATGGCTCTCATTTGCACTGACGTCCCTGGCAGGCAAATTCCTTGGTGTAATAAAGCTTTCGTTTCCTTGTTCATATGGTCTCACTGTGAATTGACGGTATATGAACCTACTCACTCCAGAACTGGTGTTTAACCACAACCGCCCCCTCCCATTTTCTGCCCACTCACCCACTCTACCTGCCCACTCCAGGATTGGTGTTTAAGCACTACCCGTCCCATGCATTGCCCAACTCACTGGCTAAACCTGCTCACTCCAGGACTGGTGTTTAACCACCTCCCTCCCATTCAGTGTCCAACTCATCCACTCTTCCAGTGTGGTCAATGTATTCACCAGGGGATGTGGTGCCTGTGTAATCTTTAACATTTAAGGATTGAGCTGTAACCCCGGTTGGCTCCGACTCTGCCCCCCCCCCCCCTCCGGACGGTAAATGCGTTCAGTTGGTAGCGCTCATTTGTACTGAAGATGCTGGCAGGCAAAGTTATTTGCGTAATAAAACCTTAGTTCAATTGTTCATATGGTCTCGCTGTGAATTGATGGTATATCAACCTGCTCACTCCAGGATTCTGTTTAACCCCCACCCTCCCATTCACTGCTCACGAACCTATTCTATCTGCTCACTCCAGGATTGCAAATTAACCACCCTCATCCCATTCACTGCCCACTCACTCACACAACCTGCTCACTCCAGGATTCTGTTTAACCCCCACCCTCCCATTCACTTCTCACGAACCTATTCTATCTGCTCACTCCAGGATTGCTAATTAACCACCCTCATCCCATTCACTGCTCACTCACCCACTCTACCTGCTCACTCCAGGATTGTTGTGTAAGCTCCGCCTCCCATTCACTGGTCACTAACCCACTCGTCCTGTGTGGTGAATATATTCACCAGGAGGTGAAATTAAAATGAAAAATGAAAATCGCTTATTGTCACGAGTAGTGACAATGCGTTCAGTTGGTCCCGCTCATTTGTACTGAAGTCGCTGGCAGGCAAAGTTCTTTATGTAATAAAGCCTTCGTTCATTTGTTCATATGGTATCGCTGTGAATTGATGGTATATCAACCTGCTCACTCCAGGATTGCTGTTTAACCGCCAACCTCTCATTCACTGCTCACGAACCCATTCTACCTGCTCACTCCAGGATTGTTGTCTAACGTCTCTCCTCCCATTCCCTGTCCCAGCTCACCCACTCTACCAGTGTGATGAATGTATTCACCAGGAGATGTGGTGCCTGTGTAATCTTTTACAGTTAAGAATTGAGCTGGAACCCCAGTCGGCCCCGGTTCTGGCTCCGCCTCCTCCGCAGGGACGGTATATTGTCCAGCGCCCACTTGGTGGCGCTCATTTGTACTGACGTCACTGGCAGGCAAAGTGCTTTGTGTAATAAAACCTTCGTTCACTTGTTCATATGGTCTCGTTGCGAACTGATTGTATATCAACCTACTTACTGCAGGACTGGTGTTTAACCAACCCCCATCCCATTCACTGCCCAACCCACCCACTCTACCTGCTCACATCACGTTTGCTCTTTAAACGGCTCTCCCATTGACTGCCCACTCATCCACTCTACTTGTTCACTCCAGGATTTGTGATTAACCTCCCCCCTCCCATTCGCTGTCCACCCTCTCTCTCTGCTCACTCCAGGACTGCTTTTTTGCCCCCTCCCCTTCCATTCACTGCCCAACTCACCCTTTCTACCTGCTCACTCCAGGACTGGTGCTTAACCTCCCCCCTCCCATTCACTACCAACTCGCCCATTCTGCCTGCTCACTCCAGGACTGGTGCTTAACCCCCCCTCCCCCTCCCATTCACTACCAACTCACCCATTCTGCCTGCTCACTCCAGGATTGGTGTTGAACCTCCTCCCTCCCATTCACTGCCCATTCACCGATTCCTGCTCACTCCACTTTAACATATCAACAACAACAACAATGCAACAATAACATTGTGCAAATATAACAAAAAGTTATTAACTGTCATGCCAATCATTTCAAAAATTAAGAGAAAACGCTAAACCGGTTGATATGTGCAAATAAAACAAGAACTTTGTTTCTATATATATATATATATGCATTTGTAAAGAATCTCTGGGTGGGAGAGTTGTCGCTTCCGAATATTTTGTATTATTATTGGGTGGTGAACATGAAGAAGATTCGGCAATGATAGGGAAAGGAAAAAGCGGAATGGATACAGTTGGAGGAAGCGAAGGAGAAACAGCTGGAAAATCACAGCAGGTCTGGCAGCATCGCGAGAGAGAAAATAGCTAATGTTTCGAGTCCAATGACTCTTTATCAAAGCTCACTCGAGGACTGGTGTTATGACATAACTTATTTACTCTTATCTTGCCAAGATCCAAACTCCTCAGGTCCTTTCCCTCCCCAGCTACATCCGGAATTGATCTGATGCATTTCGTCATATTGACAACATCGTTAGCGGGCCCTAACCGCATCCGAACCTCCATGGATATGCAATCTTTCTGTACTCCCATCCCACACCATTGTTTAACAGGTGGAGGAAGCATTGTGTAATGGACTAGTTGGAAGACTTTCGCTGCGTCCCCACTCCCTTTTTCTCCCGGGGACGTTTACAAAAAGTCCCGTGCTAGCATCTTCCTTGAACATCTGGAGCCAGCTGAGACGGTATTCTTGCTCACGAAATCTGTTGGTGCGAGGCCCTCGATATGGAAATCACCGATTCACCCCGGTAAGGCTGAATACATTATTTAAACAGTGGCATACAGCTGGGATGATACTTTCTACTTGTAGAAATTAAATTTGCGAGAATTGACGAATTGAGGGAGAAACATAAAATGTAGAGGGAGACGAAGTTTCATTATCTTCAATTACGACATTTGGTGAAAAACGTTTTGTCCTCCCTCCTTCGACTACCAGTTAACTACCTGCTGGATAAATTGCTCCTCCCAGCTGAGTTGGAGATGGAAGAATTACTAAAATTTATAGACGGCTGATGGACAGAAAGAAAACACCGATTGAAGAAATAAAATAAAAGTGGGAGGAAGAGTTGGATGGGGACTATGGAGTGAGATTATACACACGGCCGATGCTACATCTTCATGTACTCGGATGAGCTTGATACAATTCAAGGGTGTACACAGGGCTCGTATGACACAGGAAGGAATAAGCAGATTATTCACAGAGGGAGAATAGAAATGTGAGAAGGTAACGGAGGACCAGCTAACCATGTCCACATCTTCTTGTCATGCCCATGATTACTCGGATACTGGGTCTCGGTATTTAGAATACTAACAGAAATTGTGCAGGTGGAAATATTACTGGCACGACATGAGGCAAGTACTAACAGACGGGAAAGGGGCCGATATGATCGCCTTTGCCACATTGATCGCCCAGAGGCAAGTTTTATTGGAATGGAAGCCAGAAGATGCGCTAAAACTATCGACATGGTTGAGGGATGGTGCGGACTTCCTTAAACTTGAGAAACCTAAGTATGTCCTTTATGGCTCAGAGAGGAGTTTCTGGGCGAGATGGAAGCTGTTCTTATCTCTATTTACGGATCGGTATGTTGCCAGTGGGTGAGGGGTGGGGCGTAGGGTAAGTGGGTAGAGGGGGAGAGAAGTGGGGACAGGTTTAATAGGAAGAAAGGAAAACATCTCTAATTAGTAGAATCGCATTTTGTTTGTGCTGTGACTGAATAGTTGTTTGTATGTTGCCATTTATTTCCTCATCTCAATGAAAATATTTTCAAAAATACTAGCAACTGTCACCACGCTGTTTAAAACGTAGCTCACAGACTGCCAAATGATTCCGAAGGTCATGAATTAAAAGTATAGCGGCAGCACGGTGGCGCAGTGGTAGCACTGGAGTCTCACAGCGCCTCGGTCCCAGGTTCGATCCAAGCTCTGGGACACTGTCCGTGTGGAGTTTGCACATTCTCCCGTGTTTGTGTGGGTTTCGCCCCCACAACCGAAAGATGTGCCAGGTAGGTGAATTGAACATGCTAAATTTCCCCTGAATTGGAAAAAATGAATTGGTTACTCTAATTTTATTTTTTTTAAATGAATTAAAAGTCTTCTACTTGAAACGTGAGAATGAGGGAGTTAATTAATCGTTTGTACAGGGGACTTGGGGAATGTTCCGCCATTATCTAATTTCTGATGGTGGAACTTTACTGTGCAATCAATATGCCTGTCAGTTTGTGCACCTTCCAGTACAAATAAATCCATTATCAGACACTGAACATAATTTTGAATGTGCCACCATTTTGGGCTCTTGCTGTGCACAGGCTGCCTGGAGAATTCCGTAAATGAATAAAATAATAGAAAAGAGGCGTTGTGAGTTAACAGAAAGCAGTTGGGTTTATCAAACTGACCGTTTTCATTAAATCAAAATTGTTTCATTATAAATTCTAATCTCAGGAATTGATATCAGAGGATTTGAGTGAAAACCCCATTGAAGCTCCCTGCCAAATAAAGTGACGTTGTTGCCCATTACCCTGTGTTTATTCGGGAATCAACTTAAGATCTCACATTGGGAAAAATCGAATTGAATCCAAATTTATGGGGCAGCTTACTGAAGAAATCTACATGTGAACAAAATGTAAGATATGAAGTGGAACTTTGCAATGAGCTTTGTCTTTGAGGTCAGGAATCTTCTCTTAAAATTGAGGGTGAAGGGACTTCCGGTGGCGGCATGTACAGGGGAATTCGCAGGTTGGCTGGCTCCGGCTTGAGGTATATTTATACGAGGTTGAAAATCCGTTCCCGAGGGTGCATTTTGGAGGATTGAAGGAAGGGAGTTCAAAAGTCACTAAAAAAATGTCAAAAGGACTTCAAAAACCTGATGTGAAGAGGGAGGGAGAGAGTATTCACCATCGAGGGACAAGGTCAGCAAAGGTGCTGGCAAGCTGGTGGAGAATGGACCACATGGCGGTGTGGCCCTGCTAATGTTGGAGACGATGACTTAGGTGATGGCTGCAGAGCTGGAGGAGCAGTTTGTGAGGCCCATGGATACGATAAGGAAGGAGATGGCGGTCGCACTGAGATCATAGGTGGAGGAGGCAATCGCCCCGCTGAGAGTAGCGGTGGCAAAGACAGCGGCCGAGGTGAGAGAGCAGGGCGAGAAGATGAAGTGAAGGAGGCCCTGTTGCAGCTTAGCAACCAGCTCACCTCAATGGGGGAAGAGCTGGGAAGTGTAGAGGAGGCTAACGAAGAGCTTCAAGGAAAGCTCTGAGATTTAGAAAACTGCTCGAGCCAGCACAATATGAGGATTGTGGTCAGAGGGCCTGAGGCCAACAGAGTAATTCGCTAAGTTGCTGGCGGACTTGAAGAGGGAGGGTGATGACCCATCCCGATATGAACTGGACAGAGTTAATCGGTCATTAAGGCCGAAGCCAAAATTAAATGAGTCGCCAAGAGCAGTAATTATCTACTTCCACAGATACCAGATGAGGACAGAGTGTTAAGCTGGCGCAGCAGAAGCGGGAGGTGCAGTGGGATCGTGCTCAAGTCCGGATATACCAGAACTTAATGGTGGAGTTGGCAAAGAGACAAGCGGTTTTTAGCCGAGTAAAGGCGACACTGTACATCTGTGGGGTTCGATTTGTTGTGGTTTGAGGGCGAAGCTGTGGGTGATGTACAACCCCAGATATGTTTACTTTGAAACGGTGGAGGCGGCTCAGGCTTGGAACAGAAGTGAGGAGTGGAACTGGAGAGAGGTCATGGACTGTGATTGGGGAGCTGGAAAAGCTATGTAAATGGAATAACTTTCATTTCATTGACCTGTATGACACGTTTTGTTTTTGTTTGATTCGTTTTGCATTCTTTGTTGCGACGGTTATATGTGATTTTATTGAGTTGTATGAGTTGGATTGATGTTTTCAGAGACTTGGTGGGAGGGGAGAACAAAGAACAAAGAAAAGTACACTAAAAGAACAGGTCCTTCGACACTCCAAGCCTGTGCCGACCATGCTGCGCATCCATACTAAAATCTTCACTTCCGGTGTCCGTATCCCTCTATTTCCATCCTATTTGTCAAGATGCCCCTTAACCGTCACTATCATCCTGCTTCCACCACCTCCTCCGGCAGCGATCTTCAGGCACCCACTACCCTCTCTGTATAAACCTTCCTCTCACACCTTAAACCCATGGCCCCTTAGTAATTGAGCCCTCTACCCTGGGTAAAAGTCTCTGACTATCCACTTTGTCTATGCCCCTCATAATTTTGTACATCTATATCAGGTCGCCCCTCAACCTCCTTCGTTCCAGTGAGAACAAAACAACGTTATTCAACCTCTTCTCATAGCAAATGCCATCCACACCAGCAAACATCCTGGTAAATCTCTTGTGCACCCTCTCCAAAGCCTCCACATCCTTTTGGTAGAGTGGTGAATTGAATTGAACACTTTATTCCAAGTGTGGCCAAACTATCGTTCTGTACAGCTGCAACATGACTTGCCAATTTTTATACTCAATGCCCCGACCAATGAAGGCAACCATGCTGCATGCCGTCTTGAATACCTTCTCCAGCTATGTTACCCCCTTTTAGTGACCTGTAGACCTTTACACCTATACCTCTCTGACTGTCAATAATCGTGACCATTGTACCATTCACTGTATATTGCCTACCTGTATTAATCATTCCAAAATGTATTACCTCACACTTGTCCAGATTAAACTTCATCTGCCATTTCTTCGCCCAAGTCTCCAAACGATCTGAATCCTGCTGTATCCTATTACAGTCCTTATCTCTATCCGCAATTCCACCAACTTTTGTGTCGTCTGCAAATTTACTAATCAGACCAGTTACATTTTCCTCCAAATCATCGATTTATACGACAAGCAGAAAAGGTCCCAGCACTGATCCCTGCAGTACACCCCGAGTCACAGCCCTCCAATTAGAAAAGCACCCTTACATTGCTACTCTCTACCTTCTATGACATAGCCAGTTCGGTATCCATCTTGCCAGCTCTCCGCTCATCCCGTGTGACTTCATCTTCTGTACCAATTTGCCATGAGGGACCTTGTCAAAGGCCTCACTTAAGTCCATATAGACAACATCCACTGCCCTACCTGCGTCAATGATCTTTGAGACCTTCTCGAAAACTCTATCAAGTTAGTCAGACACGACCTCCACTTCACAAAACTGTGTTGCCTTTCGCTAATACGTCCATTTGCTTCCAAATATAAGTTGATCCTGTCTCGAAGAATTCTCTCCAGTAATTTCCATACCACTGACGTCAGCTTAACTGGCCTGTAGTTCCCTGGATTATCCTTGCTACCCTTCTAAAACAATCGAACACAATTGGCCAGTCCTCCGGGACATCACCTGAAGACAGTGAGGATCCAAAGATTTCTCTCAAGGCCTCAGCAATTTCCTCTCTTGCCTCCTTCAGTATTCTGGGGTAGAGCACATCAGCCCCTGGGGACTTATTCACATTAATATTTTTCAGGACGCCCAACACCTCGTCTTTTTGAATCTCAATGTGACCTAGGCTATCCAAACACCCTTCTCCAGACTCAACATCATTTAGTACCTAACCCATTTCCTCTGGCTAACCACATAGATTCCCTTCCCTGTCCTTCAGTGGGCCAACCCTTCACCTGGCTCTCCTCTTGCTTTTTATCTACGTGTAAAAACCTTTGAATTTTTATAACCCTATTTGCCAATGACTATTCGTGCTACCTTCTAGCCCTCCGGGCTATTTGCTTAAGTTCCTTCCTACTTTCCTGATATTCCACAGAGGCGACGTCTGTTCCAGCCATCCAGCCCTGACAAATACCTCCTTTTTCTTTTTGACGAGGCCTACAACGTTCCTGGTTATCCAAGGATCACGAAATTGGCCATATTTATCCTTCTTCCTCACAGGAACATGCCAGTCCTGAATTCCTTTCAACTGACATTTGAAAGCCTCTCACATGTCAGATGCTGATTTACTCTCAAACATCCGCCCCCAATCTATGTTCTTCAGTTACTTCTTAATAGTGTTATAATTAGCCTTCAAACAATTTAGAACATTCACCCTAGGACCACTCTTATCCTTGTCCACCAGCACTTTAAAACTTCTTGCATTGTTGTCGCTGTTCCCGAAATACTCTGCTACTGAATCTTCTAGCATCTCGCCGGACTCATTCCCCAATATCAGGTTCAGTATAGCCCCTTCCCGAGTTGTACTGTCTACATACATTTTTATGGAGCCCTCCTCGATGCTCCTTACAAATTCTGCCCTGTCCAGGCCCCTAGAACTAAGCGACTCCCAGTCAATATAAGGGAAGATAAAGTCTCCCATCACAACGACCCTCTTGCTTTTCCTCCTTTCCAAAATCTGTCTACCTATCTGTTCCTCTATCTCCTGCTGGCTGTTGGGATTCCTGTAGTAAAACCTCAACATTGTGACTGCACCCTTATTATTGCAGATCTCTACCCATATAGGCTCGCTGTCCTCTGAGGTGTCCTCCCGTAGAACAGCTGTGATATTCTCCCTAACCTGTTGCGCAACCCTTCCACCCCTTTTACCTCCCCTCTATGCCGCCTGAAACATCTAAATCCTGGAATGTTTAGTTTCCAATCCTGTCCTTCCCTCAACCAGGTCTCTGTCATGGCAACAATATCCTAGTTCCAAGTACTATTCCAAGCTCTGAATTCATCTGCCTTACCTGCTTTACCTCTTGCATTAAAACAAATGCATTTCACGCCACCAGTCCCACTGTTTTCAGCGACATCTCCCTGTCTGCTCTTCCGCAGAGCTATAGTGGCCCTATTTCCCCGTTCTCCCTCAATTAATTCACCTTCTGACCTATTGCTCCGGTATGCACGCCCCTGCCATACTTGTTTCAACCCTCCCGTGTGACACTAGCAAACCTCGAGTCCAGGATATTTATGCCTCTCCAGTTTAGATGCAACCCGACATTCTTATCGGTCACACATTCCGAGAAAGAGCTCCCAGTGGTAAAGATAACTGAAACCATCCCTCCTACACCAGCTGTTGAGCCACGTGTTTAGCTGCTCTCTCTTCCTATTTCTAGCTCCACTGGCACGTGGCACAGGGAGTAATCCCCAGATTACAGCCCTTGACGTCCTGTCTTTTAACTTTCTTCCTCCCTCACTGAACTCCTGCTGCAGGACCTTATTCCACTTCCTGCCTATATCATTAGTACCAATATGTACCACTACCTTTGCCTGTTTCCGCTCCCTCTTCAGGATGCCCGCTACCCGTTCTGAGACATCCTGGACCCTGCCACCAGGGAGGCAACATACCATCCTCTCTCACGTCCACAGAAGCGCCTATCAGTGTTCCTGTCAATAGAGTCCCCTACGACTATTGTTCTTCTGCGCTTTGAACCTTACCGCTGAACATCACAGCCAGTCGTGATTCCACTGCTCTGGCTGCTGCTGTTTTCCCCTGATGGGCTATTCCACCAATCGGTAAATAAAGGGGTAAACCTGTTCGAGAGGGGGACAACCCTCAGAGGGGATTCCTGCACTGACTGACGGACCCTTGTGGTGGTCAGCCATTTCTCTGCCTGCAGGGAGGGGACGGGATGCCCTGGGAGGAGTCCCTACACGAGCCAACTAAAGTCAGCAAGTGAACGGAGGTGAGCTGGGAGGAGTGGCAGTTGACATCGGAGCCTGGTTAGCAGCCTTCGATGGGCCTAATAGGTGCAAATGAGGGGTGGGGGGATCGATACTGGATGTTTATTCGAGGGGTTGAAGGGGGAATTCTGGGAGAAAGAAGGAGTTCGATGTTAATAATGGATAGGAACGGTCAGGCCCATGAGGCTGGACCCGTTGGTATGATGATGGTGGATAAGAAATGAGTGCGGTTGAGGCACCCCCATTTAGGATAGTCACGTGGAATGTGTGGGTGTTGGCCGGGCGTTGAAGAACCAGGTGAGACTTAAAACGAGCCGGGTTAGCCAAATGTTTCATTCTGGATTTGATGGAAGGGTTCGAGGGGTAGAGGTAAGCATCTGCAAAATGGTACAAAGAACAAAGTACGAAGACAATTACAGCACAGGAACAGGCCCTTCGGCCCTCCCAGCCTGCGCCGATCCAGATCCTTTATCTAAACCTGTCTCCTATTTTCCAAGGTCTATTTCCCTCTGTTGCCGCCCCTTCATATAACTGTCTAGATGCCTCTCAAATGATGCTATCGTGCCCGCCTCTATCGCCTCCGCTGGTAAAGCGTTTGAGGTACCCTCCACCCTCTGCATAAAAAGCTTTCCACGCAATCGTGACCCTTTGTAACTGACACCCCCACTCTTAGAAAAAGCTTGTTGCTATCCACCCTGTCCATACCTCTCATAATTTTGTATGCCTCAATCAGGTCCCCCTCAACCTCCGTCTTTCCAACGAAAACAATCCTAATATACTCAACCTTTCTTCATAGCTAACACCCTCCATACCAGGCAACATCCTGATGAACCTCCTCTGCACCCTCTCCAAAGCATCACCATCCTTCTGGTAATGTGGCGACCAGAACTGCAAGCAGTATTCCAAATGTGGCCTAACCAAAGTATTATACAAATGTAACATGACCTGCCTACTCTTGTACTCAATACCACGTCCGATGAAGGCAAGCATGCTGTATGCCTTCTTGACCACTCTATCGACCTGCGTTGCCACCTTCAGGGTTCAATGGGCCTGGACACCCAGATCTCTTTGTACATTAATTTTCCCCAGAACTCTTCATTGATCATATAGTCCGCTCTTGAATTTGATCATCCAAAATGCATCACCTCGCGTTTGCCTGGATTGAACTCCATCTGCCATTTCTCTGCCCAACTCTCCAATTGATCTATATTTTGTTGTATTCTCTGACAGTCCTCCTCGCTATCTGCAACTCCATCAATCTTAGTATCGTCTGCAAACTTGCTAATCAGACCACCTATATCTTCCTCCAGGTCATTTATGTAGAGCACAAACAACAGTGGTCCGAGCACGGATCCCTGTGGAACACCAGTAGTCACCCTTCTCCATTTTGAGACACTCCCTTCCACCATTACTCTCTGTCTCCTGTTGCCCAGCCATTCTTTATCCATCTAGCCAGTACACCCTGAACCCCATACAACTTCACTTTTGCCATCAACTTGCCATGGGAAAAATTATCGAACGCCTTACTAAAGTCCATGTATATGACATCTACAGCCCTTCCCTCATCAATTAACTTTGTGACTTCCTCAAAGAATTCTATTACGTTTGTAAGACATGAGCTTCCTTGCACAACACCATGCTGGCTATCACAGATAAGTCTATTTTCTTCCAGATGTGAATAGATACTAGCCCTCAATATCTTCTCCAACAGTTTGCCTACCACTGACGTCAAGCTCACAGGTCTATAATTCCCTGGATTATCCCTGCTACCCTTTTTAAACAAAGGGACAATATTAGCAATTCCCCAGTCCTCCGGGACCTCACCCGTGCTCAAGGATGCTGCAAAGATATCTGTTAAGGCCCCAGCTATTTCGACCCTCTCTTCCCTCAGTAACCTGGGATAGATCCCATCCGGTCCTAGGGACTTGTCCACCTTAATGTCTTTTAGAATACCCAGAACTTCCCCTTGCCGTATGACAACTTGACCTAGAGCATATATGTCAAACTCAAGGCCCGCGGGCCAAATCCGGCCCGCGGTAGAATTATCTTTGGCCCGCGAGATAATATCTAATTACTTTTTTTTTAATTTTAATTTTTTTTTTTAAATTTAGATTAGCCAATTATTTTTTCCAATTAAGGGGCAATTTAGCGAGGCCAATCCACCTACTCTGCACATTTTTGGCTTGTGGGGGAGAAACCCACGCAGACACGGGGAGAACGTGCAAACTCCACACGGACAGTGACCCAGAGCCGGGTTCGAACCTGGGACCTCAGCGCCGTGAGGCGGTTGTGCTAACCACTAGGCCACCGTGCTGCCCTAATAATATCTAATTACTATTAAAGCTGGCCCCAGCAATTGAAGCGCCTATGGCGTATGATATGGCTGATGCCGAGTTTATTCAGGTATAGTGTGAATCACAAAGTGTTGGCCTGTGGAAAAATGTTTTCATTAGAAATTACTCTGGAAAAGCTCCAGATAAAGGAATAAGAAATAAATGCAACTAATTTTTTTATTTATTTAATATTTAATGTTGTTTTTATAGGCAATAACCTAACTCTGGGACTGTACTCGTTGGAATTTAGAAGGATGAGGGGGGATCTTATAGAAACATTTAAAATTATGAAGGGAATAGATAGGATAGATGCGGGCAGGTTGTTTCCACTGGCGGGTGACAGCAGAACTAGGGGGCATAGCCTCAAAATAAGGGGAAGTAGATTTAGGACTGAGTTTAGGAGGAACTTCTTCACCCAAAGGGTTGTGAATCTATGGAATTCCTTGCCCAGTGAAGCAGTTGAGGCTCCTTCATTACATGTTTTTAAGGTAAAGATAGATAGTTTTTTGAAGAATAAAGGGATTAAGGGTTATGGTGTTCGGGCCGGAAAGTGGAGCTGAGTCCACAAAAGATCAGCCATGATCTAATTGAATGGCGGAGCAGGCTCGAGGGGCCAGATGGCCTACTCCTGCTCCTAGTTCTTATGTTCTTATGTTCTTTATTAGTTCCAGGTTCAATAAGTTCATTTCAATAAGTTTTGCAAAAAAACATTGAATCAGTCCGGCCCTCGACTTGTCCCGATTTTTAAATTTTGGCCCACGGTGTATTTGAGTTTGACACCCCTGACCTAGAGTATTTAAACATCCATCCCTAGCCTCAACATCCGTCTTGTCCCTCTCCTTTGTGAATACCGATGCAAAGTACTCATTTTAACATCTCACCCATTTCCTCCGAGTCCACGCATAAATTCCCTCTCTTGTCTTTGAGTGGGCCAATCCTTTCCCTAGTTACCCTCTTGCTCCTTACATACGAATAAAATGCTTTGGGATTTTCCTTAACCCTGTTAGCCAAAGATATTTCATCACCCCTTTTAGCCCTTTATATTGCACGTTTGAGATTAGTCCTACTTTCCCGATATTCGTCCAAAGCTTCATCAGTTTTGTGTCGCCTCGATCTTACATATGCTTCCTTTTTCATCTTAGCTAGTCTCACAATTTCACCCGTCATCCATGGTTCCCTAATCTTGCCATTTCTATCTCTCATTTTCACAGGAACATGTCTGTCCTGCACTCTTATCAACCTTTCCTTAAAAGACTACCACATTTCAAATGTGGATTTACCCTTAAACAGCTGCTCCCAATCCACATTCCCTAGCTCCTGCCGAATTTAGTTATACTCTGCCGTTCCCCAATTTAGCACTCTTCCTTTCGGACCACTCTTGTCCTTGTCCATGAGTATTCTAAAACTTACGGAATTGTGATCGCTATTCCCGACTGAAACATCAACCACCTGGCCGGGATCATTCCCCAGTACCAGGTCCAGTATGGCCACTTCCCGAGTTGGACTATTTACATACTGCTCTAAAAAAAACTCTCCTGGATGGTCCTTACAAACACTGCTCCATCTGCGCCTCCAACACTACACGAATCCTATTCAATGTTGGGGGTTAAAATCTCCCATCACAACCACCCTATTGCTCCTACATTTTTCTATAATCTGTCTGCATATTTGTATTACTACTTCATACTCACTTTTGGGAGGCCAGTAGTAAAGTTCCAACAATATTACTGCACCCTTCCTATTTCTTAGCTGAACCCATATTGCCTCAGTGCTCGAATCCTCCATCGTGCCCTCCTTACTCACAGCTGTGATATCATCTCTGACGAGTAATGCAACTCCTCCACCCCTTCTAGCTCCCTCTCTAACCCTCCGGAAGCATCTATATCCTGGGATATTCAGTTGCCAGTTCTGCCCTTCCCTCAACCAAGTCTCAGTATTACCAATAATATCATATTCCCAGGTACTGATACAAGCCCTAAATTCACCTGCCTTATCTGCTACACTTCTCGCATTAAAACAAATGCACGACAGACCACCTGTCCCTTTGCGTTCATCGTCTCTTCCCTGTCGACTCTGCCCCTTAGTCACATGGAGTTTATTATCTCGTACTTCCCGGCTTTAGTTGCTGCTGCTTTACTGACCTCTAACTTCTTAATCTGTTTCCCATCCCCCTGCCACATTAATTTAAAACCTCCCCAACAGTGGAGAAGGTCGTTGCAGATTAGCGAAATTTTGTGATTGTGACAGGGGAGCTGGTAAGTGTATATGGTCCCAATTGGAACGATTAGGGTGGGGCCATCCCGACATGGACTCACACAAACTGAGTGTGGGGTGGGCTGGAATTTGATGCAGGAGCCACGGTTGGACATGCCACAGTCGTGGCAAGACGTGGGCTATTGGTGGAAAAGGGAGGTGTGGACACTTGGAGGTTTCTGCCCCGATGGAGCGGGAGTGCTCGTTTTTCTTTGCGGTCCATAAGGTGTTCGCAGATCGACATTTTTGTGGTGGGGAAGGCACTGCTGTCTGGGGTTAAGGGGTTGGAGAACTCCGGCAATTGCAATCATGCTCCACATTGGGTGGATATGGTACTGGAGAAGGAGGTAGTACTGAAGCTGTGGTGGAAATTAGATGTGGGACTGTTGGGGGAATAAAGGGATTAAAGGGCAGCACGGTAGCATAGTGGTTAGCATAAATGCTTCACAGATCCAGGGTCCCAGGTTCGATTCCCGGCTGGGTCACTATCTGTGCGGAGTCTGCACGTCCTCCCCGTGTGTGCGTGGGTTTCCTCCGGGTGCTCCGGTTTCCTCCCACAGTCCAAAGATGTGCGGGTTAGGTGGATTGGCCATGCTAAATTGCCCGTAGTGTCCTAAAAAGTAAGGTTAAGGGGGGGGGGGGGTTGTTGGGTTACGGGTATAGGGCGGATACGTGGGTTTGAGTGTGGTGATCATGGATCGGCACAACATCGAGGGCCGAAGGGCCTGTTCTGTGCTGTACTGTTCTATGTTCTATATCTAAGTGTTTTGTGATAATATTGACAAGGGAATTGAGGAATATGCAGTTTTAACTGCACGTCGTGGTTCTGAAGGCGATTGTCTGAGAGGCTCTAAAGGCGGTGGTGAGGGGTGAGGTAATCTCGTTTAAGGCCAGGGTGGACAAAGAGGAGAGGCTGGAACGTCAGATGGTAATAGATACGATGTTGGAGGTAGTTAGGGGTTATGCAGAAGATGGAGATCCATCAAAGTTGGAAAAGAGGGAGGAATTACCGGTGAGCTTTAACGACTATCTACCAGGCAGGTGGGGTGTCAATTGTGGCGATCTAGGGGTGCAGTTCATGAGCATGGAAAGAAGGCGTGTGTTAGCGGGTCAGCTTTAGAGGGAGGTGGCGGCAAGGGAAAATTTCGATGTCCGGGACAGGCCAAGGAAGTTGGTGGTGGCTCCAGCTCAGACTAAAAAAGTATTGGAGGAATTATGTGGAGCTTGAACAAGTTGGAGTCACCTGGGTAAGAACGGGAGGTGCAGGAATTTCTAGGTGTGCTGGAGTACCCGAGGATAGGGGAGGGAGAAAGGGCTACATTAGAGGGGATAATGGAGCAGAATATCAAATATGCGATTGAGTGGATACAGTCTGGGAAGGATGCAGGACCGAATGGGTTCCTGGTGGATTATAAAAAATTCAAGGATAACCCGGCACCGCTGACGGTGGTGATGTTTGAGGAGGCTCCAGGAAAGGGGGTATTACCACAAACTTTGGGTCAGGCATCGATGTCCTGTTACTTGAGTCGAAATGTGCATGGTCAATTTATTGTATTATTATTGTAAGGTCAGGATTTACAGATTTATTTGACATAAAAATCTTATTATGATTATTGTCCGAACAATATTTTGAATGTGCCTGTGATTATTGGAATAAACAATCATTTGATAACCCTATTTAAAGTTGCAGTTTGAAGTTCTTCGTTATTTACTGTATTCAGTGAACTGAAAATTAATTTGATGCTTTCTATCAATGTTGTGCAAAATATGATGGTGTAATCTATATCATCCTGCCTTCCATAATTGGAATTGCTCAGTTTTCTTTGATAGAAACAGATAGAGAGAATTGTCAAATTATTTGGTCTTGGCACAACAATGATTAATGGAATTAAAATGTGAGATATAATTGCTGGTATCATAGATATAGGTGAGTAGCACGATTGCTTCACAGCTCCCAGGTTCGACTGCGGCTTGGGTCACTGTCTGTGTGGTGCCTGCACGTTCTCCCCGTGTCTGTGTGGGTTTCCTCCGGGTACTCCTCTTTCTTCCCACAAGTCCGAAATACGTGCTGTTAGGTGAATTGGACATTCTGAATTCTCCCCCACTGTACCCGAACAGGTTCCGGAATGTGGCGACTTGGTGTTTTTCCACAGTAAATTAATTCCAGTGTCAACATGAGCCTACTTGCGACAATAAAGATTATTATTATTTATTATTAAATAGATATAATTGTGGGAAGTTGAAACATTTATACATATCGTTAGTGATCAATGGATTGAAAGTAATCAGTATCTTGCCATGATAGTTCTCGTGGTAAATTATCCTCATTTCAATGGCCTGTGCACGGTTCTCCGTCCGCCCAGCTTCGTTTTCCGGCACTGCGTGCCTCCCCCACAACGGGATTCTCTGTTCCGTCAGCCGGTCAATGAGGAATGCCATTGTGACCACCACATGCCTTCGGGATACCTGTGGACATGTGTGCGCTGCCGGCAATGTGGAGGATCCAGCCGAGGGACAATCCCATTGATTATGATTATCAGCTGAACAAATGGATTTTTAATTAATGTAATTATGGCTGCGTGGTGAGGAATTACAGATTCTATTCCACTGAATAACAATCTTAATTTGATTATTTTCTGAACAATAATTAGAAACTGCCTGTGATTATTGGAATGAATAATCCTTTGGCAATCACAGTGAAAGATGTAATGAAATGTTTTTAGTTATTTGCTGTGTTTGATGGACTGAAAACTATTTTGGTATTTTGTCTCAATGTTGTGCAAATAATAATTGGTTGTGTAATGTTTGTTGGACTTTAACATAATGAGCTATTCACTGATTTAATTAAACCTCGCAATGAATGAATGAGATAATTCTTTATTGGACCAAACAATCAATTGAAGTTCACTCTGATTATTGGGAAGAACTATATTAACAGGTGACTAATCTTCGTTAGAAAATAATTAAATAATTCAAGTAAAGAGCACTAGATCCGTCATCATCTCACCAGTTGAAAGATATTTAATGTTGGGACTCTGGTAATCATAGATGAAAATATTAAAAGCCATTTTAACAGATTGTTCTTACATATTCGCTTTGATTATTGGGTGTAATTATTAAAAGTTAGTTACATTGACTCGTGGACTGACAAATAATTTGCTGTTCATTTTTATACGGCATCCAAGCAGGAGAAAATATCTTGGCCCTCAGGACAATCTCAGCAACTCATTTTCTCAGTCGGGCCAGCCCTGTTTTCCGGCGGTGCCCCCACCCGCCCCGCCGGCAGCGTAATCCTCCATTAAAAAAATTAAGATTACCCATTTATTTTTTCCATTTAAGGTGAAATTCAGTGGGGCCAATCCAACTACTCTGCACATTTTTTGGATTGTGGGTGGGAAACCCACGCAGACACGGGGAGAATGTGCAAACTCCACACGGACAGAGACCCAGAGCCGGGATCGAACCTGGGACCGCAGCGCCATGAGGCAGCTGTGCTAACCACTAGGCCACCGTGCTGCCCCAGCGGGATTTTCCATTGACGCAGCTATTCAATGTCACCGTTGTGACCACCTCCACACTGTCGGTACAACCGCGGGGCGTGAGTGCGCTGCCGCTGATGCGGATGATCCCACCAATGGAGAATACAGCACAGGACATCTGAATGGGAACCTGTTGCAGTTGACTGATGCTGTCTATCAAAGTTGCACAAATCCCGCACCCCACTCACACCCCAGTAAAGCAGAACTGGAGAGAGGGGAGTTTGATAGCTCCTACAGGAAAGCAATGATTACAAAAGTATATATTTCGGGAGTTTTCTGAAAATTTAACGCCCGTTTGGTAATATCGCAGTGAGAGATTTCATTAATTGCTTTAATCAGTCACTGCATTTGAATTTAATGTCACGTGTGCCGAGGTTGCTCGTGTGTACAGTGAGAGAGAAAGGGATAGAGGAAGAGAAAGTGAGAGAGAGGGACACAGTGAAAGAGGGAAGAGAGAGATGGACGTTAATAGAAAGAGGTACACAGTGAGAGAGAGAGAAACTAAGAGGGACAGAGAGATAGAGAGGAATAGAGAGAGTGAAATGAGAGGGAGGGAGAGGAACGCAGATAGAAGGAGGTACACAGTGAGAGAGAGGAACTGAAGAGAGCGGGATTGAGAGAGCAGGAAGCAGATGGAAAGAGGTACACAGTCAGAGAGAGGGACACAGAGGGACGCAGAAAAAGAGGTAGAGAGAAAAAGAGGGGGGCAGAGAGGGACAGGGCGAGAGGGAGGCAGGTAGAGAGATAGAGAGTGAGATATAGGGACACAGGGAGTGAGAGGGAGGGGGATAGAGTGAGAGAATGTGAGAGAGGAACTCAGCGAGAGTGATGGAGAAAGAGAAGGGACGTAGATATAAAAAGGTACACAGTTAGTGTGGGACACAGAGAGGGACTGAAAAAGAAGGGGATTGGGTGAGAGAATGGGACACAGCGAAAGGGAGACACAGTGAGATACACAGAGGGGGACAAAGATAGGGACGAAGATAAAAGAGTTAGAAAGTGTGATATAGGGACACAGCGAAGGACATAGTGAGGGAAATAGATAGAGAGAGAAAGTGAGAGAGACGGACACAGCGTGAGCGAGGACCTCAGATAATAATGGGTAATAATGGGAGAAGGTAGATTAAATAGATATGACAAGGGGTGAAATGTTTCGTTGTCAATAACTGGGGCCAGTCTTTGTCTAAACTGGAAGTTCAGTGAATGTTTATGGGTTGAGGTCACAGACTAGTGCACGGAGCCCAGCACTGCGGGAATGGGCCACGATTGTGCGTTGATGTTTTTTTCCAGTGCATGGAGCTCAGCACTGCCCAAGTGCTACATTTTTCTGGGTTGAGATCACAAACCAGTGCATGGAGCTCAGCACTGCGGGAGCGCTGCATTGTTGTGGATTGATGTCCCAGTCTGATACATGGAGCTCAGCACTGTGTGACTGCTGCATTCTTTTGGATTGATATCCCATTGCAATGATGACATCAGCACTGCGGAAGTGTCGTGGAAGCAGCAAACGGTTACCTTGCCGACATCTTCCTCAGAGAGGGAATCTATGGGTTATACATTAAATTTACAGTGCTGAAGGAGGCCATTCGGCCCATTGAGTCTGCATCAGCTCTTGGAAAGAGCACCCTACCCCCTAGCCAAGGTCAACACCTCTACCCTATCCCCATAACTCAGTAACCTCACCCAACACTAAGGGTAATTTTGGACCCTACGGGCAATTTATCATGGCCAATCCACCTAACCCGCACATCTTGCGACTGTGGGAGGAAACCGGAGCACCCGGAGGAAACCCACGCACACACGGGGAGGATGTGCAGAAACCACACAGACAGTGACCCAAGCCGGAATCGAACCTGGGAACCTGGAGCTGTGAAACTATTGTGCTATCCACAATGCAACCGTGCTGTGGATATTCTGTGTGGAGCTGGGATTCTCGCATTGTTCTGCACCAACATCATTCTCTGCACGAACGTGAACAGACACTCTACATCCTTCACATCTAATTTTCTATATTGTGGGATATTCCCTGAAATAATTGACCGCACTGTTTTCGGAGCAAACATTTGTGGACCTTGAATAAATGTCACACATCCCTGAAACGGGTTGTGGTACTTTGGGTGCTGCGAACAGTTCTCTAACTATCTGTTTTATTCTCTGTGTTCCTGGATAGTGGGGTGGTGTTTTCCATCCTGACGCAACGCACAACTCTCTACAGTTCAGAGAGAAAATCAACCGACCGGAGAGTGGGAGTGAGGGAGTAGGCTTCGACATGGCAGGAATTGTGACAGAGGGAGTGAGAGAATCGGCGCAGACTAGAGGGTGGGAGGGAGTCTGTACAGGATAGGAAGTGGAAGGGAGGGACTGGTTGCGTATTGGCCAGGAAGTGTCAGGGAGGGCGTCAGGCTGTAGACATCGGAGAGTTGGAAAGACATAATCTGAATACGGCAGGAAATGGGAGGCCGGGAGGTCGAGAGGGAGAGAGGGTCACTTTAAATCATGTAGTGAGAGGGAGCTGATTCTGTGTAGGTCAGTGAGTAGGAGGTAGTGGCGGAGTCTGTCTAAGACGGTGTGTGGGAGACAGAGCGGGTGTGAGTCTGTACAGGAAAATAATTGGGTAGAAGTGAAGGAATGCATTTGTGCACAACCAGAAGCTGGAGTGAGTAAGTTTGTACAGGCCAGGAGGTGGAGGAAGGGAGTTTGTACAGAACAGGAGGTGGAGGGAGGGAGTTTGTACAGGCCAGGAGGTGGAGGCATTGAGTTTGTACAGGCGAGGAGGTGGAGGGAGTGAGTTTGTACAGGCCAGGAGGTGGAGGGAGGGAGTTTGAATAGGCCAGGACATGGTGGGAGGGAGTGAGTTTGTACAGATCAGGAGGTGGAAGATGGGCGTGTGTTTTTAAAAACCAGGACGTGGAGAAAGGGAGTGAGTTTGTAAAGTCCAGGAGGTGGAGGGAGTTAGTTTGTTCAGACCAGGATGTGGAGGGAGTGAATTTATGCAGACCTGGTGGAGTGAGTGTGTTTGTACAGACGAGGAAGTGAATGAAGGGAGTGAGTTTGTACAGATCATGAGGTGGAGGGAGGGAGTGAGTTTGTGCAGACCCGGAGGTGGAGGGAGGGAGTGAGTTTGTACAGACCAGAAGTTGGAGGGAGGGAGTTTGCGCAGACCAGGATATGGAGGGAGTGAGTTTGTACAGACCAGGAGGTGGAGAGAGTGAATTTGTACAGACCAGGATATGGAGAGAAGGAGTGAGTATATTAAAATCTTGCAGTGGGAGGCTGTAAACTGTGGAATATTATTATATACAAGAAACTTAATGTTGCTGCGTTGTGCCAAGTTTGTCACCGTCACACTGACATATTCTGTTTTATGTTTTCTCATTGTTCTCACTCAGGCTGAAGATCACCTAATTAATTCCTTCATCGTGTTTTCTTTTACTTTTAGTGGGTCATCTTCCAAAACGTCTTCTGAATGCCCTGTCCAGAAACAGTGATGGCCAATCACTGAGAAGACGGCACCTGAAGGTCCCCCTTCCCGAAACGGTGATGGGTCAAAGTCATATTGAAGGTCAAGCTGAATGATCCAGTGAGGGACGACCATCATCCCGAGATTTCCATGTTCTCACTGAATGGAAGCTTATTCCCGGGAAAACAGGCTGATTAATTACTTCACTCCTCTAACAGTTGACCTTGAATTACTGCTGTTGGATAATGGCCTGTAATCTGAAATAAAACGTATTGCATTGATCACTGCTTCATGTCTTGTTCACCCTCAGGATCAGGCTGTCTGTATAGAAGGTGTAGGGTTGAATTGAGGCTGGGCCCGGATGTGTACATTCCAGATAAGGGGAAGGGGAGGTCAGTGCAAATGGTCTGAGATAAGATAGGGGGCCCACAATATCAGCTCTCTGACCATTAACATGTAAGGGTGTCTCACAAATACTGGGCTATGGAGAAGGAGCTGGGGATCTGGAAGTGATAGAAGGTAACCCTGGAAATGGTTCTGGAGCTCGGTAATAGATTCAGCAAATAGGGACGGGATTTAATAGGCGAGTAAGGCGATGGTAAAGTGATTCAGAGGCTGAGAAGGTAATTCAGGGGATGGTGCAGGAGATCAGAGTGTGGAGGAAATGTTGTGTGCTGAGGTTTGCTTTAATTTTTCAGGGCACCCCGGATGTTTTCAGAACCACAAAAGGATTCCGGGAACTGTTAACAGTTACTAGTCACCGTGACCTGTATCATGGAAGGGGTCAGGGCACCGTGACCTGTATCATGGAAGGGGTCAGGGCACCGTGACTGTATTATGGAAGGGTTCAGGGCACCGTGACCTGTATCATGGAAGGGGTCAGGGCACCGTGACCTGTATCATGGAAGGGGTCAGGGCACCGTGACCTGTATCATGGAAGGGTTCAGGGCACCGTGACCTGTATCATGGAAGGGGTCAGGGCACCGTGACCTGTATCATGGAAGGGGTCAGGGCACCGTGACCTGTATCATGGAAGGGGTCAGGGCACCGTGACCTGTATCATGGAAGGGGTCAGGGCACCGTGACCTGTATCCTGGAAGGGGTCAGGGCACCGTGACCAGTATCATGGAAGGGGTCAGGGCACCGTCACCTGTATAATGGAAAGGGCCAGGGCACCGTGACCTGTATCGTGGATGGGGTCAGGGCACCGTGACCTGTATCATGGAAGGGGTCAGGGCACCGTGACCTGTATCATGGAACGGGTCAGGGCACCGTGACCTGTATCATGGAAGGGGTCAGGGCACCGTGACCTGTATCATGGAAGGGGTCAGGGCACCGTGACCTGTATCATGGAAGGGGTCAGGGCTCCGTGACCTGTATCATGGAAAGGGTCAGGGCACCGTGACCTGTATCATGGAAGGGGTCAGGGCACCGTGACCTGTATCATGGAAGGGGTCAGGGCACCGTGACCTGTATCATGGAAGGGGCCAGGGCACCGTGACCTGTATCATGGAAGGGGTCAGGGCACCGTGACCTGTATCATGGAAGGGGTCAGGGCACCGTGACCTGTATCATGGAAGGGGTCAGGGCACCGTGACCTGTATCATGGAAGGGGTCAGAGCACCGTGACATGTATCATGGAAGGGTTCAGGGCACCGTGACCTGTATCATGGAAGGGGTCAGGGCACCGTGACCTGTATCATGGAAGGGGTCAGGGCACCGTGACCTGTATCATGGAAGGGGTCAGGGCACCGTGATCTGTATCATGGAAGGGGTCAGGGCACCGTGACCTGTATCATGGAAGGGGTCAGTGCGCCGTCACCTGTATCATGGAAGGGGCCAGGGCATCGCGCCCTGTATCATGAAAGGGGTCAGGGCATCGTGACCTGTATCATGGAAGGGGTCAGGGCACCGTACCTGTATCATGGAAAGGTTCAGTGCACCGTGACCTGTATCATGGAAGGGGTCAGGGCACCGTGACCTGTATCATGGAAGGGGCCAGGGCACCGTGACCTGTATCATGGAAGGGGTCAGGGCACCGTGACCTGTATCATGGAAGGGGTCAGGGCACAGTGACCTGTATCATGGAAGGGGTCAGGGCACTGTGACCTGTATCATGGAAGGGGTTCAGGGCACCGTGACCTGTATCATGGAAGGGGTCAGGGCACCGTGACCTGTATCATGGAAGGGGTCAGGACACCGTGACCTGTATCATGGAAGGGGTCAAGGCACCGTGACCTGTATCATGGAAGGGGTCAGGGCACCGTGACCTGTATCATGGAAGGGGTCAGGGCACCGTGACCTGTATCATGGAAGGGGCCAGGGCACCGTGACCTGTATCATGGAAGGGGTCAGGGCACCGTGACCTGGATCATGGAAGTGGTCAGGGTAAGGAAATGAATAAATGAATGTGATAAAATTAGAATTATTAGTTAAGATAGGATAGATAGTAGGGCCAGTCTGATGGTCGTGAGCTCACAGACAAAGGCAAAGAGATTTAGACAAAGCCTGTTAGAAACCATCGGGGGAGGGTGGCCGCATGGTGAGCAAGGTGAAAAAGATGCTGGGGTTACAATGCAAAGTGACCAATTAGGATATAGGGCCAGGTCAGGAGGTGTATAGAATGACCAATGGGAAGCTTATATGTGAATCTTACTGTGATTTTGAATATATCAGCAGAAGTTTCTTTGTATACTCTCTCTCTTTATTCTGGGCTCTCAGAAGACAGTGTGTGTGTCCTGAGGTCCTATGGATTGAGTCAGCCTTGCAAGTTAGTTATTATTAAATGATATGATACCTGCAAATCCATCTCAGATTTTATTGAATCTAGACTGACTGCAAATTAACCAGGAATTAACAAGGGCACAGTGACCTGTATCATGGAAGGGGCCAGGGCACCGTGACCTGTATCATGGAAGGGGCCAGGGCACCGTGACCTGTATCATGGAAGGGGTCAGGGCACCGTGACCTGTATCATGGAAGTGGTCAGGGCACCGTGACCTGTATCATGGAACGGGCCAGGGCACCGTGACCTGTATCATGGAAGGGGTCAGGGCACCGTGACCTGTATCATGGAAGGTGTCAGGGCACCGTGACCTGTATCATGGAAGGGGTCAGGGCACCGTGACCTGTATCATGGAAGGGGTCAGTGCACCGTGACCTTTATCATGGAAGGGGTCAGGGCACCGTGACCTGTATCATGGAAGGGGTCAGGGCACCATGACCTGTATCATGGAAGGGTTCACGGCACCGTGACCTGTATCATGGAAGGGGTCAGGGCACCGTGACCTGTATCATGGAAGGGGTCAGGGCACCGTGACCTGTGTCATGGAAGGGGTCAGGGCACCGTGACCTGTATCATGGAAGGGGTCAGGGCACCGTGACCTGTATCATGGAAGGGTTCAGGGCACCGTGACCTGTATCATGGAAGGGGTCAGGGCACCGTGACCTGTATCATGGAAGGGTTCAGGGCACCGTGACCTGTATCATGGAAGGGGTGAGGGCACCGTGACCTGTATCATGAAATGGTTCAAGATAACGTGAAGTGTTTCTAGACGCCATGGAGGTGCTCAGGACACCGTTACGGGACTCTAGGCCCCGGGGAGGGGTACAGGGCACGGTGAATGGTTTCTAGGCCCCGGGGAGGGGTGCAGGGGCCCGTGACGGGTTTCTAGGCTCCATGGAGAGTTTGGGGACACCGTGAAGCGTCTATAGGCGTCACGGAGGGGTTTCGGGCTCTGGTGTGTTTCTAGGCGCCGTGGAGGTGCTGAGGACACCTATACGGGTTTCGCGGCGACATGGAGGGCTTTCGAACACCTTGAAGGGTCTCCCAGCGCCATGGCGGGGTGCAGGACACTTGGAATGGATTGTAGGCGCCATGGAGGGATACAGGACACCGTGCAGGGTCTCTAGGCGCTATGGACGGTTTCAGGGAACTGTGGAGTTTCTAGGCGCCATGGAGGGGTGCAGGGCACCATGAAGGGGTTCTAAGCGCCATGGAGGGGTGCAGGGCACCATGAAGGGGTTCTAAGCGCCATGGAGGGGTGCAGGGCACCATGAAGGGGTTCTAGCCGCCATGGAGGGGTGCAGGGCACCATGAATGGTTTCTGAGCGCCATGGAGGGGTGCAGGGCACCATGAAGGAGTTCTAGCCGCCATGTAGGGGTGCAGGGCATCATGAAGGAGTTCTAAGCGCCATGGAGGAGTGCAGTGTACCATTGGGGGTGCCAGGCGCCATGGAAGGTTTCAGAACACCGTGCTGGGTTGCAGGTTACCGCAAAGGGTATTTGAGGACTGGAAAATATTTTAGCTAACGGAACGATACTCCCTCTGGAGGGGAAGAGGTTTCATGGGTGACTGATGGATTGATATCGCGACAAGATATTTTGAACGGTCGGAGGGAGAAGAAAGTGAGGGGGATTTCCAGGGAGTGCAGATGGTACTAGGGAACGTTTCAGTGGATAGGGAAGCGGCAGTGACAGGGCTCAAGGGAACTGAAATCATTTCACTGGGTGGGGAGGGAATGAGGGGCTAAGGAAGATTATCAGTGTGTTTAGAAAGGATTGGGAGAGATGGGAATGACTGTCACTGGGTGCGGAAGGCAAAGAGGATGGGGACGAGATTCGGTTTTTGTCAAAAGGGATCAGGAATAGGTGTAGAGGGGAGGCGGTAGCGGAGTGGTATTTTCATTGCACTAGTTAACCAAAGACTCAGGTACCCTAAATTATGCTCTGGGGCCCCGGTTCAAGTCGCACCATGGCAGATGGTGAAATTTGAATTCATTGAAAGTCTGATGGTGACCATGAAACAATTGGCTATTGTCGTAAAAACTCATCTGGTTCACAAATGTCGTTTCAGTAGGAAATCTGCCGTCTTTACCTGGTCCGGCCTACATGTGACATCAGACTCACAGCAATGTTGTTGTGTCTTAACTGCCCCAACATTTGTGATTGTCAGGAAATTCTGGCACAGACTGCGAAGCCACATTCCATGAACACATTTAAAAAAAGACATTTGAATGAGTGTCCGATATGAAGCGGAGATTAATATTAATATAATAACCGTTGTATAAATAGTTTATTTAACCAGTGTCCTTAATTTAACAGAGTCTATTTTAGCCGTGTACAATATTAAATACAAACTACTTAAACAATGTGAGGGAATTTGCACATTGTCACACAGTAAATAGACCAGTAAATAGTTTCCTGCATTAAACTGTGTTTATTTAAATAGAGTCACACATTAAAATGAGATTATTGAGAAAGTGTCATCCACTCAATAGAGAGAACTAAAATAGAGCCCTGGACCTACATTAAACGGAGAACATTTAAATTGTGACCTCCATTCAATACAGATTATTTTAAAAGGCTCCTACGTGAAAGAACCGATGCAAATCGTGCTCTCCCCACAAAAATTGTCAGTTTCTGATATTAAACAGAGACTATTTGAAAAGTATACGCACAAAAAAACAAAGATGTATGTTGGACATTATTAAAACAACGTCCAACATTAAACAGGGACTATGTAAAAAGTATATATAATAAAACAGAGATTATTAAACCAAGGTGCGACATTAAACAGGCACCATTTAAACAGTATACATAATAAAACAAGTATTATTAAAACAATGTACGGCATTAAACAGGCACCATTTAAACAGTATACATAATCAAACAGAGATTATTGAATCAATGAACGACATTAAACAGGCACCATTTAAACAGTATACATAATCAAACAGAGATTATTGAATCAATGAACGACATTAAACAGGGACCATTTAAACAATATACATAATCAAACAGAGATTATTGAATCAATGAACGACATTAAACAGACACCATTTAAACAGTATACATAATGAAACAGAGATTATTGAATCAATGAACGACATTAAACAGGGACCATTTAAACAGTATATATAATCAAACAGAGTTATTGAATCAATGAACGACATTAAACAGGCACCATTTAAACAGTATACATAATCAAACAGAGATTATTGAATCAATGAACGACATTAAACAGGGTCCATTTAAACAATATACATAATCAAACAGAGATTATTGAATCAATGTACGACATTAAACAGTCACCATTTAAACAGTATACATAATCATACAGAGATTATTGAATCAATGAACGACATTAAACAGACACCATTTAAACAGTAATCAAACAGAGATTATTGAATCAATGTACGACATTAAACAGACACCATTTAAACAGCATACATAATCAAACAGAGATTATTGAATCAATGTACGACATTAAACAGACACTATTTAAACAGTATACATCATCAAACAGAGATTATTGAATCAATGAACGACATTAAACAGGGACCATTTAAACAGTATACATAATCAAACAGAGATTATTGAATCAATGTACGACATTAAACAGACACCATTTAAACAGAATACATAATCAAACAGAGATTATTGAATCAATGAACGACATTAAACAGTCACCATTTAAACAGTATACATAATCAAACAGAGATTATTAAATAAATGAACGACATTAAACAGACACCATTTAAACAGTATACATAATGAAACAGAGATTATTGAATCAATGAACGACATTAAACAGTCACCATTTAAATAGTATACATAATCAAACAGAGATTATTAAATCAATGAACGACATTAAACAAAGACCAGTTCAACCATTTTCTCCATTAATAGGAGGCTAGAAAATGACTCCTCTCTCAAAAGAGACCATTTAGTCATAGACTCACAGAATTTCTGTGCAGGTGTCTTTAACGACATGGCTACAATTCCATTCAAGTACAAGATCTTGTAAAGGACGGATGCAAAAGCTTTGGTTCATCCTCCTCGGATTATTCCTGTTCCACTAAGAGAAAGAATTAAACTAGAATTGGGAAGGCTAAAACAACAAGGAATAATTTCATGAGTCACTGAACCAACTAACAGGGTCAGTTCCATCGTTTGCGTGAAGAAACCGTCAGGTGATTTACAGAAGGGAAAAAGCAGGAAAATCTCAGTAAGTCTGGCAGCGTCTGTCGGGAGAGCAAAGAGTCCGATGACTCTTTGTCAAAGCTCTACGGTTCTACGTGGGTGATCTACGGATAGGTATAGACCACAAGGCTCTCAACGAGAACATCATGAGCGAACACTATCCCATTCCAAAACGAGAGGACATCACCAGCCAGGAGGCAAATACGCCTGTGAGCCTCCTTTCCAATTAGAGCATATCGTAATTCTGTTGGTGTCATCGCATGAGATGCATTTACAACAGGAACGTAAGATGAACTATCGTCTTTTTGCAACAGTACTGATCCTATTCTGTCCTGACTCGCAACAGACGAAATTTATGTCTTCCTATTTGGATCGAAAGAAGCTAAGATAGGTGCAGTTGTTAATTGGGATTTTAAATCAAGCCACTCTTTGATGATCACTTGTTCATTCGAAAGAGGTGGATTTCTCATCAAGTTTCGAAGAGCAGTTGTTCCAGTTGATAGAAAAGGTATGAAATTCCCTCCGAAGTTGACAACGCCTGAAAATCGCAGAACTGCCAGACTCGTAGGGGTTGTAAGCATGAGTGGAATTCTTCAGTGTAGAAGCTGCTCACAAAATTGGGAATTAGTCGGGGTAGGGGCTGTTCACTGGCTGGTGAATTAGGCAGGGTAGGGGCTGTTCACAGGGAGGGGGATTAGTCAGTGTGGGGGCTGTTCACAGGGAGGGGGGATTGGACAGGGTGGGGGCTGTTCACAGGGAGGGGGGATTGGACAGGGTGGGGGCTGTTCACAGGGAGGGGAATTAGTGAGGGTGGGGTCTGTTCACAGGGAGGGGGATTAGTCAGGGTTGGGGCTGTTCACTGGCTGGGGAGGTAGTCAGGGTAGGGGCTGTTTACTGTCAGGGGAATTAGTCAGGGTGGGGACTGTTCTCAGGGAGGGGGATTAGTCAGGGTGGGGGTTGTTCACTTCCAGGGGAATTAGTCAGGGTAGGGGCTGTTCACTGGCTGGGGAATTAGTCAGGGTGGAGGCTGTTGACAGGGAGGGGAATTAGTCAGGGTGGGGGCTGTTCACTGGCAGGGGGATTAGTCAGGGTGGGGGCTGTTCACTGGCAGGGGAATTAGTCAGGGTCGGGGCTGTTCACTGGCAGGGGAATCAGTCAGGGTCGGGGCTGTTCACTGGCAGGGGAATTAGTCAGGGTAGGGGCTGTTCACCGGCAGGGGAATTAGTCAGGGTAGGGGCTGTTCACCGGTAGGGGAATCAGTCAGGGACGGAGTTGCTCACAGGGGAAATGAGAATTAGTCAGTGCAGGGGCTGATCACAGTGGATGGGAATTAGTCATGTACGTTCACAGGCAGGTGGAATTAACTCTGCCATGGGCTGTTCACATGGAGGAGGAATTAACCACCATCATAGAACATAGAACAGTAAAGCACAGAACAGGCCCTCCGGCCCTCGATGTTGTGCCGAGCAATGATCACCCTACTTAAACCCACGTATCCACCCTATACCCTTAACCCAACAACCCCCCCCCCCCTTAACCTTACTTTTCCGGACACTACGGGCAATTTAGCATGGCCAATCCACCTAACCCGCACATCTTTGGACTGTGAGAGGAAACCGGAGCACCCGGAGGAAATCCACGCACACACGGGGAGGACGTGCAGACTCCGCACAGACAGTGACCCAGTCGGGAATCGAACCTGGGACCCTGGAGCTGTGAAGCATTTATGCTAACCACCATGCTACCGTGCTGCCCCATCGTGGTCAATTAGAGAGGGTAGGGACTTGTAGCTGGGATGCAGGATTAGTCATGGCACCTAGTAGTCACAGACAGGCGGAATTAGTCAGTCTGGGATCCGTCACGGTGAAAATGATATTAATCATTGTATTGCCTGCAAACAGTGATCATAGAACATAGAATTCACAGTGTAGAAGGAGGTCATACGGCGCATCGAGTCTCCGCCAGCCCTTCTAAATAGCACCCGACTTAAGCTCAGACATCCACCATATCCCCCGAACCCAGGTACCCACCTAAACGACATGGGTATAAAATAGGATGAGGTCCAAAAAGCAGAATACAGGCAATTAGGATGGAAATTAAGAAATAGGACCTCAAAGGTAGTGATCTCTGTATTACAGCCGGTGCCACGTGCTAGTCAGAGTAGAAATAACAGGAGAAACGGGATAAATACTTGGCTGGAGAGATGGTTTCAGGGTGAGGGCTTCAGATTTCTGGGAGATTGGGACTGGTTTGGGGGGCGGTGGGACCTGCATAAACTGGACATGCTATACCTGGGCAGGACTGGGATTGATATCCCAGGGGGCTAATTGCTAGACCGGTTGGAGAGGGATTAAACTAATATTGCCAGGGGGATGGGAAGCTATTCAAGGAGACAGAGAAAGAGGGAGTTAGGACAGAAGCAGTAGAATAGTGAAGAAGAAAAGTGATAGTTGAAGAAACCGAGGGTAAAATTCAAACAGGGCAGTACAGAAAAATATTGGGAGAAAGAAAAACTTTGTAAAAAAGACAAACTTCAAGTCTCTGTACCTTAATGCACGGAACATTTGCCATGACATGAAAATGAAAAAATGAAAATCACTTATTCTCACAAGTAGGCTTCAACTGAAATTACTATGACAAGCCCCTAGTCGCCATATTTCGGCACCTGTTAAGGGATGCCGATACGAGAATCGAACCGTGCTGCCGGCCTGTCTTTGTCTGGGACCCTGGAGCTGTGAAGCATTTATGCTAACCACCATTCTACCGTGCATAGTATATTCAAAAGGCGGCTGGATTCAGCACTTGGGAGAATGGGATCAAAGGCTATGGCGAGAAAGCAGGATTAAGCTATTGAGTTGGATGATCAGCAATGATCGTGATGAATGGCGGAGCAGGCTCGAACATCCAAAACACCTCCTCCTGCTCCTATCTTCTCTTTATCGATGTATCGATGTATGTAACAATTTTGTGTTTAGTGAGGTTTCTTGAAGGGGTCAAATTTAAGTGTGAGCCGTGTTTTGGAGATTCTGCTCACCACACGCACATTTTCTGTTTCTTTCCCAAGCTGCTGTGTTTGGCGGATTTTTTCCGCAGCATTTTGGCACTCCTGAATGTTGAGTTGAAAACGTGCCTATGTAGTGCGTGTGTCGTGTGGGACTAGCTGGTGTTGAGGACGGGACAGGATGAATGCATTGATAATCGTATCGCTGCTGGCCCAGTGATGGATGTGGTTAACCTTGAAACAAGTGACGCCAGCCAGCGAGCATGGCTCAGTGGTTGAATGCATCGAGAAGGTCAGGTTCACGGGGAGTGGGTATATAGTGGCCTGTTGGTCTGCACTTTAAAGCTTTGGTCACTGTTATCTATGTGTGGGAGGGACTGGCATTGTTTCTTGCTTCATGGTATATTTCAGCAAATGGGGTTCATGTTATTGCTTGTAAACTTTGATAGGTGAAGCACTATTGTTTTGTGTTGCACATTTTTCGATATGAATTTTTTAAAATTTCAGTGACATTAATTAAAAAGAAAGATATTTGGCACTGAAATCTTGCCAGTTTCTAAACGTTGCCAGAGAAAATAGGAAATTGGAGTGGGTTTAGCTGTTTTCCTTTTTCTCATCAAAATGGAAAGGTTCATCTTCTACCACATTTACATTATTTTCAGAACTGTTCGATGGTCAGCCGATCACAATCTGAAACATTCTCCCTGATCGAGCAAATATGTAAACTAACAGTTCTGCAATTATTCGCAAATAATTTGCCAGATTTGTGGAAGAGATATTACTTCACCAATAAATCTGCACATTATGTGAATTCGGAAGCGACATATAATTTCACACTGGTCAAAATTGATCTCTGAATCCACTAGAAGGCAACATAATTTTGAAGAAAATCTCTTAATGATGGTTCACAGCTTCTTTGTCTGGATAACTGAAAACGATCAGAAACACGTTTTCAGGGGTGGCACGCGGCACACTGGTTAGCACTACAGCATAGAGAGCTGAGGACCCGGTTTCGAATCCCGGCCGTGGGTCACTGTCCGTGTGTAGTTTGCACATTCTCCCCGTGTCTACCTGGGTTTCACCCACACACACCAAAGATGCGCAGCGGAGGTGGATTGTCTACGCTAAATTTCCGCTTGGAAAAAATAATAATTGGATATTGTAAATTTATTTTCGAAAAAGAAACACGTTTCGTGTAAAGACAGGGGTTTTACAATTGATGAAATGCGGACAAATGTGAGCGACGCTCATTCAGCTCCGCGAGATGCTCTGTTGGAACCTCTCCCTGATACACTCCCTGCACAGTGTGATGTTTTGATTCTGGAGGGTCTCCTGGCAATCTGCCATTCCATTTACCGGCTGCAAGAGGAAGTGTTTGTTGGGGTTTCTGCGCCGCTCCTCATTATCCAGGTTTAAATGAACTTGTTGGTTCGTAACGACAATAGATATGTCACTGATGACAAAATAAACAAATTGGTGCATGCTTAAATAAGTTATTCCATGGATATTTATTTTATTAAATGGGACAATGCAACTCAGTCCGGGCTACTGGTTTGACTGAGATTGGGATTAATGCCAACCCCGCCGGCAGAACACATAATTGAAAGTGTAATGCCTTCTGACCGGAAGCTACCACACGCAACATCATTGCACGGCAGACGGTCCCTGACTTGTTGTAGATTACAGACATGGTACCTGGATCAAATACTGTTCCAGGAGAATGAGAGACGGAACGTGGGACGTTGACAACTGACTGGAGATTTTGTAATTTGTACCATTCAAACTTTGTATACGCGGACCATGTTGGGATCGGAATTCCTGTGAACCGCATAACTAGGGGAGATGTGAGGATTTAAAACGAAACAATGGTGTCAACCCATCGAATTTTGGATCAGGCTGTAAATCAGAGACCAGGCAAGAGGGAGGGAGGTCATGTTGGGAGAAATGAAACATTGACCGTGAAACAAGGCATTGGGATGTCAAATTAGCAGGAGGGACTAAGGTTATGAAGAAGAATTAAAACGATGAATATAAAAGATCTGTAACTGAATGGACCGAAGATGTGAAATAAAGCATGATGAAACTGGAGAGCGGACTTGCAATACAGAATCAACATTCGATAGCCATTATGGAGAAATAGTGGAAGAGGGCACTGATTTTGGCCAGGACTATGAAGAGTGAAGGATGGGTTTCTGTAAATAAAGGAGGAATAAGGTTAAGGAGTGGTTCTGCTGGTTACTGATCATATCGCCAGCGAAGAGAGCCTTGTTTAGCACACTGGCTAAATAGCTCGTTTGTAATGCAGAACAATCAGCAGCGTGGATTCAATTCACATACCGGACTCCCCGAAACAGGCGCCGGAATATGGCGGCAAGGGGCTTTTCGCGTAACTTATTTGAAGCCACATGTGACAATAAGCTAGTATTATTGGAGAGTGATGATCTAAGTTCAGAAGACCAAGAGATGAAAATGGTTTATTCGGAAATGAGAAGTGATTAATGGCAATGATTCACTTGGGGGGTGTCATGTACAACGTCCCCAAATAATAACCACAGTGTAGAATGCAGCATAATGTAAAAGAGAATTGAAGCTTAAGGGAAAGACGCAGCGATAATCATGGATGACAGAAACTTGTATTGAACCTGGAACATTCAGAATCGTAAAGGCAGACTTAGAAGAACGGTTAATTGAAAACGAGGAACTGTACCGGTTAAAACCTCCGATGGGGAGGGGGGATGGAGAGCTTCATGAACAGGCTATGGTTCCCAAGGGTTCAAGAGGAGCTAGTAGAGGGCTGGGGGCGCCAATAGAGTTGGAGGAGTCTAGTCAGGGGGATTGGACAAATGCAGTCAGGTAAGGCGCCGGGGCCGGACGGGTTCCCGGTGGAATTTTATAAAAAGTATGCGGATCTGGTGGCCCCCCTGTTGGTGCGAGCTTTCAATGAGGCATGGGAGGGGGGGGGGGGCTTTGCCCCCGACGATGTCGCGGGCCTGATCTCTCTGATCCTAAAGCGGGATAAGGACCCCTTGCAGTGTGGATCATTCAGGCCTATCTCGCTCCTCAATGTTGACGCTAAGTTGCTGGCGAAGATCCTGGCCACCAGGATAGAGGACTGTGTGCCAGGGGTGATACACAAGGATCAGACAGGATTTTGTCAAGGGACGGCAGCTCAACACAAATGTGCGGAGACTGCTAAATGTTATTATGATGCCGGCAGTGGAGGGGGAGGCGGAGATAGTGGTGGCGCTGGATGCGGAGGAAAGCGTTTGATAGAGTTGAGTGGGGGTACCTGTGGGGAGGTGCTGGAGCGGTTCGGATTCGGGGAGGGATTCATCAAATGGGTGAGGCTGCTCTACGCGGCTCCCGATGGCAAGTGTAGTTACCAATGAAAGGAGATCGGAGTACTTTAGGCTCTACCGTGGGACCAGGCAGGGGTGCCCCCTGTCCCCCTTGCTCTTTGCAGGGCGATTGAAACCATGGCTATGGCGTGAGAGAGTCAGGGAGATGGAGGGTCTGGTGCGGGGTTGGGTGGAGGAACATCGTGTATCGCTGTATGCGGACGACCTGCTGTTGTATGTGGCGGATCCAGAAGTGGGAATGCCGGGGTGATGGAGCTGTTAGGAATTTGGGGGCTTCTCGGGGTATAAGTTAAATTTAGGCAAGAGTGAGGTATTTGTAGTACACCCGAGTGATCAGGAGGAGGGAATTGGGAGGCTCCCGTTTAAGACGGCAGTGAAGAGTTTCAGATACCTGGGGGTGCAGGTGGCCAGGAGTTGGGGGACTCTCCATAAGCTTATTTTACCAGGCTGGTGGAACAGATGGAGGAGGAATTTAAAAGGTGGGACATGGTGCCGCTATCGTTGGCAGGTAGAGTGCAGTCCGTCAAAATGACGGTTCTCCCGAGTTCTTGTTCCTTTTTCAGTGTTTGCCCATCTTTATCCCTAGGGCCTTTTTAGAAGGGTTACTAGCAGCATCATGAGCTTTGTTGGGCGCATGGGACCCCGAGGGTGAAGCGGGGCTTCTTGGGAGGGGTAGAGATGGGGGGGCTGGCGTTACCCAACCTCTCGGGGAACTACTGGGCGGCCAACGTGTCGATGGTGCGCAAGTGGGTAATGGAGGGGGAGGGGGCAGCATGGAAACGGATGGAGAGGGCGTCCTGTGGATATACAAGCCTGGGGGCCCTGGTAACAGCACCGTGGCCGTTCCCTCCTACGAGGTATACCACGAGTCCGGTGGTGGCGGCTACCCTCAAGATTAGGGGCAGTGGAGCGACATAGGGAGAAGTGGGGGGCTCGATGGAGGCTCCGTTAAGGGGAACCATAGGTTCGTCCCGGGGAACATTGATGGGGGATTTCAGGGTTGGTACAGAGCGGGCACCAGACAGCTGAGGGACCTGTTTATTGATGGGAGGTTTGCGAGCCTAGGGAGGAGGAGAAATTTGGGCTCCCCCGGGGAACATGTTCAGGTATCTGCAGGTAAAGGCATTTGCTAGGCGGCAGGTGGAGGGATTCCCTTCGCTTCCCGCGAGGGGGGTGAGCGACAGGGTGCTTTCGGGGGTCTGGGTCGGAGAGGGAAGATATCTGATATCTACAAGGTTATGCAGAGGCGGAGGAGGCGTCAGTAGAGGAGCTGAAAGCTAAGTGGGGGGGGACCTGGGGGAACAGATCGAAGACGGGACATGGGCTGATGCCGTGGAGAGGGTAAATTCTTCCTCCTCGTGTGCGCGGCTTAGCCTCATCCAATTCAAGGTGTTGCACCGGGCCCACATGACTGGGACGAGGATGAGTAGGTTCTTTGGGGGTGAAGACAGGTGTGTCAGGTGCTCGGGGAGTCCAGCGAACCATGCCATATGTTCTGGGCATGCCCGGCGCTGGAGGAGTTCTGGAAGGGGGTGGTGAGGACGTGTCGAGGGTGGTGGGATCCAGGGTCAGCCAGGATGGGGACTCGCGATTTTTGGGGTTGGGGTGGAGCCGGGAGTGCAGGAGGCGAAAGAGGCCGGTGTGCTGGCCTTTGCGCCCTAGTAGCCCGGCGAAGGATTTTGCTACAATGGAAGGATACGAGGCCAAGCGTGGAGACTGGATCAATGACATGGCGGTTTCATTAAGCTAGAGAAGGTCAAATTCGCCCTGAGAGGGTCGGTAGAAGGGTTCTTTAGGCGGTGGCAACCTTTTCTCGACTTTCTGGCTCAACGATAGGGTATGGGGACAGTAGCAGCAGCAACCCGGGGGGGGGGGAGGGGAAGGGGGAGGGAAAAGGTGGGGGGGGGCGGACGATGACTATGTTTGTTTATTTAATTTAAATATTTTTAAGTTCTTTTGTTGTTCATTGGGGTTGGGGGGGGGGGATGGGATACATGCGTCGATACGATCTGGGGTTGTACAGTTATTATGGGTTATTTTGTTGCATTTCATTGTTTGTCGTTATGTTTTATATTTTCTGTAAAAAAACCAATAAAAATTATATAAAAAAAAAGAAAATATTCGTTACAGGTACTTTGAATATTATATTCTGAATTCAACTGGAGTGCGCGCTCTGCTGGACCTGGAACTGGCATTAGTCGGAAATAATTAAACATCTCACAGTGAAAGAGGCAACTCGGAGGCAGCGAACATTTTTTGATTCAATTTTATCTTTATTGGGAGGGGAAGAAAATTGTTTGAGGCTATGTTTGAAATTTAAATGAGAGGAGTTGTGAGGGTTTGAATTCTGAGCTGATTAAAATTAATGGGAAAATTAGTGTAATGGATAAGTCAGTGAAATTTTTGTGCCACACGTTTATGGGGATTTCTGAATGTATAGAGTAGCCCCACCATGACAAGGCAGAAAAACAATCAGCAGAAAGATACAACATCCAGTTTAACTTAATCGGTTTAATGGGGCATCACGGTGGCGCGGTGGTTAAAAATGCTGAATTT
Organism: Scyliorhinus canicula; assembly: GCF_902713615.1. NCBI lineage: Eukaryota > Metazoa > Chordata > Chondrichthyes > Carcharhiniformes > Scyliorhinidae > Scyliorhinus > Scyliorhinus canicula. The sequence continues at coordinate 158,126 of NW_024055507.1, forward strand.
GTGGTGTTTGTACATTCCCCGCGTGTCTGCGGTAGTCTCACACTCACAACGCATTAGATCTGCAGGATAGGTGGACTTTGTATGCTAAATTGCCCCTTAAATTCAAAACCTTTCAGTATTTGTTTTTAATTATAAAAAGATTAATCGTTTAAAGATAACATGCAACTTAAAAAATAAACATGTAATTTTGACGGACAGGTTACAGGCCCGAAGATCGGACAGGATATAACAGCAATGTCAAAGGAGGACAGAAATATTAAAAAGGGAACATTAAAGTCCATGATAAAGCTACGCAAAACAAAGAAAATGTTCCCAAATATTAAAAAAAAAATATGGTTGGCTACTAGAAAAGTAGTCTGCCATGGAAGATGAATTGAACAGTTATCTTGTGCTAGTTTTCCTGTGGGGGCTACAAAAAGCAGCCTACAATCAGCTATTATTCACTAAATGGAAGGGAGAGAGCAACACAGGAAAACAACCATTAAAGGAGTGCTATTGAGTAAATTGTGGATGATGGAGGAGGAAAGGTGCCCGGGTCTCGATGCAAGTCATCATTGATTATTCAAGTAAGTATGAGAGGAGTCACTGATAGGAGTAGTCTATCGGCCACAAAATAGTAACGAGATGGTGGGGCAGGCAATAAACAAAGAAATAACTGATGCATGTAGAAATGGTACAGCAGTTATCATGGGGGATTTTAAACTACATGTCGATTGGTTTCACCAGGTCGGTCAAGGCAACCTTGAGGATGACTTTATAGAATGTATCCGTGATAGTTTCCTAGAACAGTATGTAATGGAACCTACAAGGGAACAAGCGGTCCTAGATCTTGTCCTGTGTAATGAGACAGGATTGATTCATGATCTCATAGTTAGGGATCCTCTCGGAAGGATCGATCACAATATGGTGGAATTTAAAATACAGATGGAGGGTGAGAAAGTAAAATCAAATACTAGTGTTTTGTGTTTAAACAAAGGAGATAACAAGGGGATGAGAGAAAACTAGCTAATGTAGACTGGGAGCTAAGACTTTATGGTGGAACAGTTGAGGAAACATTGGAGAACCTTCCAAGCGATTTTTCACAGTGCTCAGCAAAGGTTTATACCAACAAAAAGGAAGGACGGAAGAAAGAGGGAAAATCGACCGTGGATATCTAAGGAAATAAGGGAGAGTATCAAATTGAAGGAAAAAGCATATAAAGTGGCAAAGATTGCTGGGAGATTAGAGGACTGGGCAAATCTTTAGGGGCAACAGAAAGCTACTAAAAAAGCTATAAAGAAGAGTAAGATAGAGTATGAGAGTAAACTTGCTCAGAATATAAAAACAGACAGTAAAAGTTTTTACAAATATATAAGACAAAAAAGAGTGGCTAAGGTAAATATTGGTCCTTTAGAGGATGAGAAGGGAGTTTTAATAATGGGAAATGAGGAAATGGCTGAGGAACTGAACAGGTTTTTTGGGTCGGTCTTCACAGTGGAAGACACAAATAACATGCCAGCGACTGATAGAAATGAGGCTATGACAGGTGAGGACCTTGAGAGGATTGTTATCACTAAGGAGGGAGTGATGGGCAAGCTAATGGGGCTAAAGGTAGACAAGTCTCCTGGCCCTGATGGAATGCATCCCAGAGTGCTAAAAGAGATGGCTAGGGAAATTGCAGATGCACTAGTGATAATTTACCGAAATTCACTAGACTCTGGGGTGGTCCCGGTGGATTGGAAATTAGCAAACGTGACGCCACTGTTTTAAAAAAGGAGGTAGGCAGAAAGCAGGAAATTATAGGCCAGTGAGTTTAACTTCGGTAATAGGGAAGATGCTGGAATCTATCATCAAGGAAGAAATTGCGAGGCATCTGGATAGAAATTGTCCCATTGGGCAGACGCAGCATGGGTTCGTAAAGGGCAGGTCATGCCTAACTAATTTAGTGGAATTTTTTGAGGACATTACCAGTGCAGTAGATAACGGGGAGCCGATGGATGTGGTATATCTGGATTTCCAGAAAGCCTTTGACAAGGTGCCACACAAAAGGTTGCTGCATAAGATAAAGATGCATGGCATTAAGGGTAAAGTAGTAGCATGGATAGAGGATTGGTTAATTAATAGAAAGCAAAGAGTTGGGATAAATGGGTGTTTCTCTGGTTGGCAATCAGTAGCTAGTGGTGTCCCTCAGGGATCCGTGTTGGGCCCACAATTGTTCACAATTTACATTAGATGATTTGGAGTTGGGGACCAAGGGCAATGTGTCCAAGTTTGCAGATGACACTAAGATGAGTGGTTAAAGCGAAAAGTGCAGAGGATACTGGAAGTCTGCAGAGGGATTTGGATAGGTTAAGTGAATGGGCTCGGGTCTGGCAGATGGAATACAATGTTGACAAATGTGAGGTTATCCATTTTGGTAGGAATAACAGCAAACGGGAATATTATTTAAACGATAAAATATTAAAGCATGCCGCTGTTCAGAGAGACTTGGGTGTGCTAGTGCATGAGTCACAGAAGGTTGGTTTACAAGTGCAACAGGTGATTAAGAAGGCAAATGGAATTTTGTCCTTCATTGCTAGAGGGATGGAGTTTAAGGGACGTAGGGAGGTATATGTTGCCATATTTGTATACCGGAAGTATGTTAGTGCGGCACACCTGGAGTATTTTGTTCAGTTTGGTCTCCTTTACTTGAGAAAGGCACGTATCTGGCAGCTGTGAAGTGTTGGGTGTGCAGAGGGGATGTTACACTAGGTTAATCCCAGGGGCTGAAGGGGTGGATTATGAGTAGCAGGTGAGTTGGACTGGGGACTGTACCGTTGGAATTTAGAAGGATGAGGGGGGATCTTATAGAAACATTTAAAATTATGAAGGGAATAGATAGGATAGATGCGGGCAGGTTGTTTCCACTGGCGGGTGACAGCAGAACTAGGGGACATAGCCTCAAAATAAGTGGAAGTAGATTTAGGGCTGAGTTTAGGAAGAACTTATTCACCCAAAGGGTTGTGTGAATCTATGGGAATTCCTTGCCCAGGTGAAGCAGTTGAGGCTCCTTCATTACATGTTTTTAAGGTAAAGATAGATAGTTTTTTGAAGAATAAAGGGATTAAGGGTTATGGTGTTCGGGCCGGAAAGTGGAGCTGAGTCCACAAAAGATCAGCCATGATCTAATTGAATGGCGGAGCAGGCTCGAGGGGCCAGATGGCCTACTCCTGCTCCTAGTTCTTATGTTCTTATGTATCCAGTGAGATAGCTGATACATTGCTATAGGGGCAGCACGGTAGCCCAGTGATTAGCACAGTTGCTTCACAGCTCCAGGGTCCCAGATTAGATTCCCCAGCTTGGGTCACTGTCTGTGTGGAGTCTGCAGGGTCTCCCCGTGTCTGTTTGGGGTTCATCCAGGTGCTCCGGTTTCCTCCCACAGTCCAAAGCTGTGGCGGGTAGGTGGATTGGCCACGTTAAATTGCCCTTTGTGTCTAAAAATGTGAATTTGTGTTATTGGGTTAAGGGGATGTGGTGCAAGGTGGTGTGTGCTTGATTGGGGTGCTCTTTCCAAGGGCCTGTGCAGACTCGATGGGCCGAGTCGCCTCCTTCTGCACTGTAAATTCTATGACGATTGCCTTTATTCATCCAAACCTCCAGAGATTCTGAAAAGGTTCCATAATGCTGCAAGTTTGCAAATGTACCTCCACTATTCAAAAAGGCAGCCTATCAGAAAGGAGAAAGTACAGGCTAGTTAGACTAACATCTCTTTTCCATTGAATATTTTTCTGGTCCATGGTTTACAGAACCCAAAGTATATAATGGAGTTTACGTGACCCACAACATTTAATAGATTGTGGTTTGGAGAGCACACGCCCCACTCTACCATGTGTGGTACAGCAGAAATAGAAAAGTATTTTTAAAGCAAAACAATCTTTATTCTATTCTTTTTAAAACATACAGTGAACGTCTTTGCAATCCATTAATTGAAATACAAACCCCTCAAAATACAACACTAAGTGATCCTTTAAGCTTTCCTGTTAACATCCATGATACTTAAAACACCTTTTACCAGACGCACATCAGCTTAATGTCACTACTGTATTAGTTCTAAATCAACAGGAGCGATTTACAATCTTTAGATTACAGAAGAGATGCATACACCTTCTGCCTATGACGCAGCTATCCAGCTCGTAAATCGAAACTTCAACACACATTGCAGCAAACAGCCTAAAATGAAAGTAAAAAGGCTGAGACAGCCCAGCGCCACCCACTCTATGACATAACTGCAGTAATAAAACACCCATTTCTTAAAGATACTCTCACTGCAGATATTATATAGCATACCCATCTATACAGCACCCATTTCTTAAATGTACTCTGACATGACAACATCAGAAGTTGCTATTAATTAATTTGGAACGGGGTGTTTGACCAGTTGAAGGCATTCCTGCAGAATCAGTCTGATTTCTTACAAGACAGAACCTCTGTTAGCAACGAAATTGAAAACATTTTCGGGCATAACACTTAGCCATCGATAGAATTCTGAATGATGACAGGACTTAGAGAGTGAACATTTTTATCAAGTGGCAAAATGTAACCTATGGTGTGCCGACGTATCAGAATAGAATCATAGAATGTTTACAGTGCAGAATAAATCTTTTTGGTCCATCGATTCTGCACCGGCCCGTGAGAGTGCCACCATACCGCAGCCAACACGTCCACTATCTCCCCGTAATCCAGAAATCACAACTAACGTTTTTTGGAAACTAAGGAGCAATTTAATCTGGCGAATTCATCGCACCTGCACATCTTCGACTGTGGAAAGAACAACACGGGGAGAATATGCGAACTCCGGAATTGAATACGGGAACAGTGTCTGTGAGGCAGCAGTGCTAACCATTTTGCCACCGTGCTACGGGCCGTCAACTATTTACAATCTGTATAAATATCATGGCAATGAGGAACTAGCTGTCACTGTTTAAAATTAAGTCCTTGCCCATTTCGAACTGAGATTAACCGTTAATTTATTTTACACTCAGAGGCTCAGTGCATCTTCAGAACACACTTCCTGTAAAACTGGCGCAATGTGAGTCATTAAACAATTGTACACACAAATGTATTGATTCATGTAAGCACGTGAGCTAGGTTATGGCAGGCCATGATCTGATTGGCGGCGGAACAGTCTCAAGTGGCTGAATGGGGTCCGGCTGCTCGTATGTTCTATTTGTCCATGTATGATACTACATGAAGCTGTACTTAAGAGTGGGAATGGCGGGAATGATATTTATACGTGAACCTTCATCCAATACAGATTTACTGACCATTCTCAGATTGATGTCGACTGGGACATTTTGCCATTTAAACAATATTAACACATATCCAATCAAAACTATAATTCTGACTGGTAAATCAGGTAGAACGTACTGCCTTTCTGAAAGATGTGATTATTCATGTCTAGCTTTCCTATTTGAAACCCGAGGAAGCTGTTTGCGTTAGCTTCCAGATTAATTCCATTTAATTCGCTGGCGAAGTATAGATAGAAGACGGTGTGTTGAAATATGTGACTGCACATTACTCTGGACAAAAATACTTTTAAAAGTTGTGACTTCCCTGGATTCCCCACCACTATCCCGTGTATTTCAAGTTGCGAATATCTCGATTTAAATGGGAAGGCGAATGTTTGTCCAATGTCACAAAAGTCGCTGGGATTATCCAGACAGTTCAACGACGACGTCAGACAAGGACGCGATTCTCCTTCGCCAGTAATGGCATTCATTTCCTTCCGTCATTCCCCCTCTCCCGTCACCATTAAACCGCCAGTGTTCTGAATGGAGGTGCGTGGTTCAGAACTGCTGTTCAATGACATGGAGCCTTCTCTCTCTATTCAGTTCCTCAGTGATTCTGCGGGTCTTTCCCTTAGATTGCCTGGTTGGCTGATGTGTCCTTACTTCACCAGCTCAGATTCTACGGTTTGCTGATGTGAACTTTACCGACTTGATGATTATATCTGTTTGAAAGGTTATTGGAGTGATTGGAACAAGATTTCTGCTGAGCTGAAGCAGATCGTAGTGATTCTGTGTTCCTCCCCGATTCGCTGATCGGGCTGTCTGTCATCAGGCGGAGTTCCTGGATTGGTTGACTCTGTGTGCAATGGCTTTGAGCGGGTATTTGAGCGTTAATTTGATTTGTTCTCTGAACTTGGCCTGAGTTACAACATAAATAAATGTGTTTGTACAGCAATTTAAATTGAGAAGCATAGATGCAGCAGTTCTAATGTGTATACAGATTCACTGATATTAAATAACCCGATCACTTTAACATACACGAATTTTATAACATCGACCGACCACAAAAGAATGAAAGTTACCGATATGCTGAAGAGTAAAATCATAGATTTCCTTCTGCTTTCCATCTCTCGATCACTGTATTTTTTTCCCTTACTCTGCGTCATCAGTCCCTGACGGAACCGATTTGTCAGAACAATGTGTCTGACTGTCAGAGCGTTTACCAACAGGATTAAACCGAATGGGAGCAACGGAGTTGTGACCTGATCAACCCACTGAAATCCAACCCATCCAGCATCAGAATATATGCTTGCTTTCTTTAGACAGCCCCACGGTACATTGTGGAATATGAATAAAGGTTTAAGTGTGAAGTAGAAGGGAATGTTTTTTTAAAATAAGAGTATTCCAGTTGTTGTGAGAACCACAGTCGCTGTTTTTCCGGTGCAGTATTTTGTTTTCAGCTTCTGACAACAAATGGCCACAAATCGATCAAAGGAAAACTCTATGGTGAACCAAATGGAACAATTTGTGGCTGCTCCCGCCAGGACAACGTGAACACTGCACACAGGGGTGATGTATAGGAAACTCACTGGGAAATAATAATGATTCATTCTTTTCAATATGACCTTGATGATAATAACCAGAAGATCCGTCGTTGCCATGGCGATGAGGTACCGAGTGACGCAGACGGGAAGGCCACAATTTCTCCGGGACAGGATCAGAATTGCCATTAAATTAACTGCAAAACAGAGACGAGAGTAAATATTTCTAGTTACTGATAACACATTGTCCTTTTCTGAATCAGGCACAAAGGAATCTGAGTTTCACAAACCGCCTGGATTGGGCCTTGTTCTGAATTAATAATGTAAATATCCCAACCTCAGCCCCTGTCGGTACAGCTGAACGCTCGTTCAATCATCTAAATGATTTATGAGATTGGCTATCTGATTTCATCTGTTGACAGGTTTCCCGGGACAGGTCATGTTTCGACAATGGAAAAAAAGTGTACACGAAGACGGCAACTTTGGCATTGGGTGAGCGATCGATCCGCCAATAAATTATCGGATTCTGAATCAGATTTACACATGCTGGAAATGGTGTCCTCAGTGGATGCACGTCAGCAGGATTACTGCATTTTCCAAGGATTACCACCAATGTCACGTGGCCAATCGTCTACCACGATAGGGAAAATAACAATAGCATTGTTAGAGACAGCGCCCAAACAAGCAATACTCATGTATCGGCTATCGCCAGCTTTCTCCCATCCCCACAACATGCAATCCCAGAAATAGGTCCTCAACAGGTTTTGACCCTACCATGTATGGAACAACTGGTAGCATTGTGGATAGCACAATCGCTTCACAGCTCCAGGGTCCCAAGTTCGATTCCTGGCTTGGGACACTGTCTTTGCGGAGTCTGCACTCCGTGTGTGCGTGGGGTTCCTCCGGGTGCTCCTGTTTCCTCCAACAGTCCAAAGATGTGCGGGTTCGGTGGATTGGTCATGATAAATTGCCCTTAATGTACAAAATTGCCCTTAGTGTTGGGTGGGGTTACTGGGTTATGGGGATGGGGATAGGGTGGAGGTGTTGACCTTGGGTAGGGCGCTCTTTCCAGGAACCGGTGCAGACTCGATGGGCCGAATGACCTCCGTCTGCACTGAAAATTCTATGAAATATTCCATACATGCAGGCCATGTATCAGACGTAGGCTAACCTCCCATGCCCCCAGTATGGAATATCATCCCTGATCAGGTAATTAGAGGCTCAGAGTTTTGTTGGGAAATGACTCAGTCTCCAAGGTTGGTTCCAATCCAGTGATGTGAAAATAACAAGGATTACTCTCATTTCTGGTTCAGATCCCTCTCTTGGAAACTGATATCTCCACCAATCGCCTTTCACCCAGGATCAGTCCTCCAGCCTGATTCAGAACCCCGCAGCGCCTCAGGAATAAGTACTCGGTTTAAGATTATCTGCCCCAGCACAATCAAATGACACCTCTCTGAATGAGACATGCCACAGAATTACTCTCCCTTCCAGGAATGAAACAAACTCCCAACGATCAGCGACCACCAGGTTTAGACATCACTGTCTGGAACAAGAGCGCACTGCCGGATCAGAACACTCAGCAGAATATTTACCACGTTCAGCAACAGCCACGTGATTGGAAAGCTGCCTTCCTTCGTCTCAAATACAACCATTATTGGGTAGTATCACTGACAGAAGAAGTGCCCAGTTACTTTCCTCCAAATCATATACTTTAATCATCACCATTCACCCAGAGAGCCGATCCCCACGCTCGAAAACACGACACAGTGTCCATCGCCTCGGCAGCTCCTCGGGATTAGCCCTCACACAAAGGGCCTCAATATCGGACACCAGACCTCAGAGGTTCCCCAGTCCCGCATCAGATCACTGGGACTGTGCCGAATTACTATGCCAATCAATTAGCGGGATTTCCTTCACATTATCAGCAAACATTTCAACAACTGGCTGTAAATGGGAAGGGTACTTTGTTCAGTGAACACAACTGGATTAGGTGGAGATTCCCATGTGAGTCAGTAATCGTGTGCTGGCGCCAGGTGCCGGACAGAAGGCCAGGGTCCAGTGTCTGGACAGCGGCGTCAATGTGCTCTAACCCCTCGGACGGTAAAGACCGTTGGCCTATCCTGAACGCCCTGACCCTCTAATCCCGCGGCCTCCGCGATGCCTCCAGCTTCTGCCAGGAGGATTCCCCCACGGCGAGTTTCTCCCGTCCCCTATGAAAAATGAGGAAACAGGTATCATGGTGCGGAGGGAGACAGGAGGACGGACATCATCCCAGAGGAGCCAATGCGTGCAGCTAGTCCTTAGGCTTGGCTGGCCGAGAGGATGTTGGCGGAGTGCAGTGAGGCGCGGGTTTAGCGGTAGTGATGGGTGGTGACTGGGGCGCTGCCCGGAGATCGGGCTGGCACCTCCGGGCCCACATTGTCCAGCCACGGACCGACCCTGCCGCAGTCTGCACGGCAGCCCCCATGCTGCCCACTCACTGACCGTCCATCAGCCACGGACCGCCCCTCCCGCAGTCTGCACGGCACCCCCCATGCTGCCCCCCTCACTGACCGTCCATCAGCCACGGACCGCCCCTCCCGCAGTCTGCACGGCACCCCCCATGCTGCCCCCCCTCCCTCCCGCAGTCTGCACGGCAGCCCCCATGCTGCCCCCCCTCACTGACCGTCCATCAGCCACGGACCCTCCCTCCCGCAGTCTGCACGGCTGGCCCCATGCTGCCCCCCTCACTGACCGTTCATCAGCCACGGACCGACCTTGCCGCAGTCTGCACAGCAGCCCCCATGCTGCCCCCCCTCACTGACCGTCCATCAGGGCCTGTGCTTCCGCAGAGTGACAGCGGTCGGGAGGCTACAGCCTTCGACGCAACCGGGCGTCAGCCGACCAACTGGGTCGCCCGAAGTTACCCCGACAGGAGGGCGCCGGAAGGAGTCGCAGTGCGTTCACTGGCATGGATTGGGCCAGCCAACGGGACCCTTGGCGGCAGTCTCTGAGGGGCGGCGGAGTCAAAGTGCCATGCACCGACGGGGAATGTTGCGTTCCGGAGGGAAGCGCGATTCAGTGGATGTTTGTTTGGGAGTGATGCGGGAAGGGCGAGTTGTGAGAGGTCATGTGGAGTATGGTCTGCAGCGCAGACCGAGGCCACCGTGTAGCCCACTGGACCTGTTTGGGCAGGAGGGTACACAGGACGGTACACATATTATCACCGACCTCAGGAAGCGAGAGGAGACCATGCCCTCTCTACATCAATGGTAACCAAGATGAAAGGGTCGAGAGCTCCAAGTTTACCAAGACATATCTTGCTCCACTATTCAGACACTAGAGTTAACGAAGCCCACCAATGACACTTCGTTCTCAAAATACTAAGGGAATTTGGCATGTCACCACCGACTCTCAGCAACGTTTACACATGCACCATTCTTTCTGTTTATATCGCTGCTGGGTTTGGATCGTGCTCTGCCCAAGATCGCAGCAAAATACAAAATGTCGTGAATGTAGCCCAGTCAATCACGCAAATCATCCTCCCATCCATTGACTCTGTCTGCAATTCCCGCTGCCTCGGAACGGAAACCAGCATAATTAAGGACCCAACTCACACTGGTATACTGTCTTCTACCTGCTTCCGGCAGGAAGCAAATATAAAAGATTGAGGTAACGGACGAACCGACTCAGGAACAGTTTCTTGCCTCCTGCCATCAGACATTTCAATGGACCTACCTCGTCTTAAATTGATAATTCTCTACACCCCAGCTGTGACTGTAACATTACATTCTGTAGTCTCTCTTTCCTTCCCTATGTAAGGTATGCGTTTTCTGCATAGCATTCAAGAAACAACACTTTTCACTCATATTAATACATGTGACACAAATAACTGAAATCAAATGGAAATGAAATCAAAGTACAATGCTGACATTGCCGTTCAGTGCCTACCGACAATATATTACAGAACTCCAACAAAAATGTGGCATTCATCTATCGGAAGCTAATCGTCTACATTACTTCAAACAAAAGGTGACGAACACCAAATTATAGACCACTTAAAGCCATGTCAGGTTTTGAAAAAATAATGGAAGCAAAACATAAGTAGATAAGGAATTAATGTAATGCCGAATATTATTTTCTTCATGTGTTCACGGGCGGTGGACGCCTTCACAGGCTGTGCCCGAATGTATTGCAACAATCACAAGGCAGGAATGTTCCCTTCCAGTTGGGGAACACTTCAGCAGTCAAGGGCATTCAGCCTCTGATCTCCGGGTAAGCGTTCTCCAAGGCGGTCTTCAGGAGACGCGACAACGCAGAATTGCTGAGCAAAACCTTATAGCTAAGTTCCGCACGCATGAATGCGGACTCAACCGGGATCTGGGATTCATGTCGCATTACATTCGGCCCCCACCAACAAGCCTGGACTTGCAGAGGCCTACCGACTGAACAGGCTTGGGACAATTCACACCTCTTTAACCTGGAGTTACCTCTCTCTCTGCATCTTTGATGATTTGATTGCCTGCAGGTGCTCGCATTCCGGGGCATCTCTGTGTCTATATAAACATTTCTGGAACAAGCCTTTCCATTCACCTGAAGAAGGAGCCGTGCTCCGAAAGCTCGTGTTTGAAACAAACCTGTTGGACTTTAACCTGGTGTTGCCAGACTTCTTACTGTGCTCACCCCAGTCCAACGCCGGCATCTCCACAGTGTGGACATTGTCAGTGCTGATAGGGCCAGTGCAATCTGTGTCAGTGTGGCCAGTGGCAGTGCTGATGGGGCCAGTGCAACTGTGTCAGTGTGGACATTGTCATTGCTGATAGGGCCAGTGCAACCTGTGTCAGTGTGGCCAGTGTCAGTGCTGATGGGGCCAGTGCAACTGTGTCAGTGTGGCCAGTGTCAGTGCTGATGGGGCCAGTGCAACCTGTGTCAGTGTGGACATTGTCATTGCTGATAGGGCCAGTGCAACCTGTGACAGTGTGGTCAGTGTCAGTGCTGATGGGGCCAGTGGAATCTGTGTCAGTGTGGCCAGTGTCAGTGCTGATGGGGCCAGTGCAATGTGTCAGTGTGGACATTGTCATTGCTGATAGGGCCAGTGCAACCTGTGTCAGTGTGGCCAGTGGCAGTGCTGATGGGGCCAGTGCTTCCTGTGACAGTGTGGCCAGTGTCATTGCTGATGGGGCCAGTGCAATCTGTGTCAGTGTGGCCAGTGGCAGTGCTGATGGGGCCAGTGGAATACGTGTCATTAAAGCCACTGTTGGTGCTGATGGGGCAGTGGGTCTTGTGCTATTGTGGCTAGAATTAGTCCAGTTGGCGTCAGTTCAGTTTATGCCAATGGACCAGTGGCAGTGGAACAGGCGCCATTGCGGCTTCGCTAAATGCTGATGGTGGCAGTGAAACTGGTGCCAGTGTGGCAAACATCAGTGTAGTTCGTGCCAGTGCAATTGGTGCCAATGCAACTGGAGTCAGTGCGGCTATTGTCAGTGCTTCTTTTGCCAGTATAAGTGGTGTCAATGCGGCTCGCGTCAGTGTAATTGGTGTCACAGTAACTGGTGCCTTAGTGTTACACACACCTCTGGACCGCCAGAGCTCAGTTCCTTGCGGGGCGTTTTGCTAATGCTGACTTTAAGGATTTGACCAGGCGTGGCAGCGACGTGGCAGCCAGGATACAGGCGGCAGTGCAGTGGTTAGCACTACTGACTGAACGTTGCAGGGACCTGGTTCATTTCCGACCTTGGGAGACTGTATGGAGTTTACAAGTTCTCTTCAGTTTTCCTCCGGATTGCCCTGTTACCTCCACGTCCAAAGCTATTGGCGTTTGATGGATTGGCCATGATACATTACCCCTCTGCATCTAAAAGTGAATTCGGTTTACACAGATAGGGTGTGGGAGTGGGCCTTGATGCTGGTGGTCTTTCGGAGGTTCAGTGACTCCAAGGGACGAATGAACACGTTCTGCACAATGGAGATTCTATGACATAAACTGTATGTAATGTTGATTCAGTGCAGGAAAAGAAACAGTTTTGAAAAGCTGACACACAACAAATGGTGATAATTGTATAATGGGTATTGTTAAAGTTGCTTCTTTTTCATTCCCTCTTTATTCTGATATTTCTCCTTTCCTTTATTATTGCCGCTACATGTTTGATCCATGGATGATTCATGGACGTGGATATATAAGGCTGCCTGTATCCTAAATTCAAAAAGAAGCCTTTGATGATTTTGACGAGTGATTGCACACGGGCGGGTATCCGGGATTACTCGGTCTGATTGAATTATCTGATGGCCAACAATCTGCCCGAAGACACTGTTCTCTGCCGGTATACGGTGGTGATATTACCTGACCTCATTGGAATAGTTTACGTGATACGAGATTCCACTTTTGATTCTGGCTGTCAGAATGCCGTGACCGAACTAACTCTCTCCAATAAGGAACTAACTAAACCTCTTCAGAAGGCCACTGTACTGGCGGTCTCTCTGTCCAGGAAGACTGTGTGGAGTTCTCTTTACGTTGCCGAAGCTGAGAGTAAACAATGTAATTATTGCAACGTGCGATGTGTAATAAAGCTCTCCAGAAAGATTCAGGCTTAATGTGAACCTGAAGCAGAAGGGCTTCTTCGATACGAATTTCTAGAAAGCCGGCTATCTGCGATTATTGCATTTTCCTAACCTATTGCGATTCTGAATGATTCACTCTGTCACGAAGATCAATGCCGGCTAAAACCAGAATCTTTAATCAGCAACCATGCGTAAGAACTACAATTTGATGTAAAGACTCTTATCTTTTGAACTTCGTGCTTGTTATTTTACCCCTTTACAGCCCTCTGTGTTTCTTTATCATATGTGTGGGGAGTCGGTGGGACAGTTGAAGGGAGTAATCGTTATTAGCTGGATGTTATCCAGTTGTATTAATTGCATACTTCATGATAAATATTAATAATAACAGTAGTTGTGTTTACACTTGCAAACGTGGTGACTCAAGTTATTGGGCTGTTAAGTTCCAAGGACCGTAGAAATGTTTGCAAATATTATAGTTTAACAGAACTGTGTTGTGACTCCGGGTCACGTGGGGCTGGAATTGACCGCGAACCTGCCCTGGGTGTCGCGACAACAAAAGATGTGGCTCTCCGTAAGTTTTCGTTTCTTCTTCCGCTATCTTCTCCTCTCTGTTCTGATGTGTTTGTCTCAGTAAACATGGCGATACTTTTTCGTTACCTGCATTACATGTTGCGAGAGTTGAGCAATATCATTACCAAAGGTTGACATATAAGAACGTAAACCTCCTTCCGAACCGTGGATTGTACATGTTTCTGTTGCGTAAACACCGGTGTTCACATATGGAGTGTGTTTCAAATCTGTATTTCCCACCCTTCCTTGTATGGATATCCACAGAATCCCGACAGTGCCAATGGAAGCCAATTGAGTCCGCCCCGATCCATTGAAAGATAAGACTACCTAGGCCCACTCCACTGCACCATTCCCGTAACCCCACCGAACCTGCATATCTTTGGACACAAAGGGGAAATGTCTTAGCATGGCCAAACCACATAACCTCTATCTCTTTGGACGGTAGAAGGAATATAAAGCATCCGGAGGAAACCTACGCAGACATGGAGAGAACGTGTAAACGACACACAGTCACTGAAATCCTAGATTTAACCCGGGCCCCAGGATCTGTGAGGCAGATGTGCTAACCACTGTGGCACCGGATTGGTTAGTTACATTTTTTTCCTCTACATTTTATTCTGTAATGCCAACTGGTTTTATTTTGTTCCATCTCTTTCATCTAATAATTATTGCGTTAAATGACATCACAATTACTGCGTATTTAATTGTACTTTGTTATTGCATGGGCACTCACAGCCCTATCAATCTTTTATCTCGGAACTGAATATATATTTGACCCAACGTTCAATGGATTTTAACATTCATTTTGCATGATTGTCGCATTCTGCACTTGACAGAAGGACACTAGGCTGACGACAGGAGCGCACTCACATTGAAATTTCAATATTATGTTGTATTTATTTTCGCGACTTCAGATAACAGTATCTAAACATCAAAGTGTTCGCAGGGGGTTAGTGGTTTCGGTACCTCAGTCAATGCTTATCTCTCCACCATATTCCCAACGTCCTGACTGAGGTCCAGATAATCTGTTACAGTTTATTCAAACAAGGACAATATCACAACCGGGAGAAAGTTGTCAAATTGTTGTGCCAATCGGCACGTTACTGCAGTAACGGGAAGAATATACTTATCACAATATGTAACATTTTTCTTCCCAATTTATCAGGTGTGTTTTACTTTCACTTAATCTCATACACTTCATCGCGCCTTTGATCAATTTTATTCCGCATTTTGGTTCCTGCCTCGATATTTGCAACTCATCTTTACCCTTGCATGTATATTCATATTGTACTTGATCTGATTTTCTGTTCCATAGCTCCAGGAGGCAACCGACCTTTTCTATTGTCCAAAATGTCATTAGGTCATAACGTTTTGGAGCAGAATTAGGCCATTTAGCCCATTAAGTCTGCTCCAATATTTCATCGTGGGGATATGTTCCGCATGCAAATTATCCTGCCTTTTCTCCATAACCTCTGATCATCATATCAATAAATACATTTCCTTATTAATCCAGAACACCAGATTTGTACTGGAGGGCTGTTACCTGCAGGTCTACAGATCAAGTGATCGATGGTGAAATCAGATAGAATAGTTATTTCTTAGAACATGGGAACTAGGAGTTGGAGGAGGAAATTTAGCCTCTCGTGCCTTAAACACCGTTCATGGCCTGGTCTCCACCGCCCTGCCCATTCTCCACATCGCTTCAACCATTACCAGTTAAAACATTGTCCAACCACTCCTGCACACTTTACCAGTACCAACTAGACTCTGGTGGAGCGAATTCCATTCATTCAAAACACTTTGGCAGAAGTGGTTTCTCATCATCATGGACATATCCTGAGTCCATGACTTTCATCCCGGAATACCCCAAATAGAAATCATCCGCAACACGACTTATCCATTGCTTTTATTACCTAATGTACCTCAATTTTGTCTCCGCTCTTTCTTCTAACCTCTGGGGGGTATGTTATCTATTTTAACTTGCTTCACACATGTCACCTTTAACAGTATGTACCAGCAGATCAGCTCATGTGAAAACATGATTTATTATTTTGCTCGCATGCTGTTTATCGCTATGTTACTAACATGTGATTACATAAATTTAATGCAGCTGATTATTTGTGCTTTCATTTAGATAATGCTGTTTATATGTAATTATTGCTCACGGAATGACCAAATTACACTGATGTTAGTTATTTGATTTAAAGTATCCCAAATTATAGTGACCTGTTATTGGCTGAATACATGATTAACTGTTCCCATTCAACATAAAGATTCTTCCTTTGTATTCAGGAAAGAAATGGACTGTCATTCCAATCACTTTATTCGAATATTAAAACTTGCTTCTCACATTATCTTCATGTAAGTATCCTTGGAGAGACATATAATTTCGTATCAATTGAATTTCTTAATTTCAGTATCTTGAATAAACAAGTCAGGAATTCTTGTTCTTCAAGTAGATTATTTATCACAGACAACAGTGCCAAGTATGCAAGTTGACGGCAAATAATTGCAGTTGCATCGTCAAGTGTGGACTGACCAGTGCCTTATACAGCTTGAGAAGTGCATCCCTGATCTTGTATTCTCGCCCTCTCGAAATGAATGAGAACATTGTATTGGCCTTCCGAACAGTGACTCAACTACGCGTTAATCTTAAGAGAGTCTTGAACAAAGACTGCTAACTCCCCTTGTGAAGGTGGAGCGTTGAACGTCAGAAGGCCAGTCGTGTCTAGAAGTCGGGGAGACAGTGATTGTGGACTTAGAATCATTTGGGAAGCGGGGAAGAATGGACCGTGCATCTGCAGAAATCGGGATTGTCCCAGGGGCAATCTCAGAGGTCGGCCTGTTGTGTGGGCTGTTGGAGCTCGCGGAGGGGGGGATAGGGTTTGACGTGGAGGCTGCAGAACATCACTATTTTTGGACAGGATATTTAGTGTGTGGGCGGAGTGACGATCTTATTGGGGCCGTAGCGGGGTTCCGGCTTGTTCAGCGGTTAGGTTAGTCATGGAATAAATCCCGGGCCAATGGACGGTAGCGGAGTGTCCCGTGCGGCTTGTGGGTTGAATGTGGCGGAAATCCCGTTGGGAAGTGGTACTGATCATACAGTGGTCAGTCGGGCAAGAGCGGCGTTTAGTAGATGGTCGGGGTTGAGCGGAGACAGTGCGGGGTCGTTCTGAGCGGTTGGAAAATTACAATAATTTGAGAAGAGTTTTCGGGAATTATCGAATTTATAGTGCATAATGAGGCCATTCGGCCCATCGAGTCTACACCGGCCCTTGAAAAGAGCCCCACACCCTATCATCAACCCAACCTAACCTTATTTTTGGAACACGAAGTGAAATTTTAGAATGGCCAAACCTGCACATCTTTGGACTGTGGGAGGAAATCGGAGCAGCCGAAGGAAACCCAGACACGGAGAGAACGTGCCGACTGTGCAAAGACAGTGAACCAAGATGGGAATCAAACCTTCGACCCTGGAACTGTGAAGCAACTGTGGTAACCACTGTGTTCCCGCGCCGCCCCACTATGTTACAGTGTTCGTCTGTTTACTCCTTTTTTCTGATCATCTATTGCTTTAGCCATGTGGAGCAATTAGCGAATTAAATCACTTTGTCACATGGTGCTTGTGCTTCTGTCGAATTGCTACGAGGATCGTCAGGAGGAAACTGATTTGCCGGAATTCAGATCACCAGTGACTTTTGGAATAACTGCGTGGCATCGATCAATTTGGGAGCTTTGGGGGGACGCGATTCCAAGGTGGTCGCCCGCGGAATAAACAGGGAGACAGGGAATGTGGAGCCAACCAATAAAATAGAAAGAGGGCAGGGCGTGCAGGAGACCTTGAACGAAACCTGTCCAAACTTTACTGCCTTGTGAATCGTAAACCTTGTGGTTATTCCGGGAGGGTGCGCAGCAGCGTTAGGAAAGGCAGATGTGAGTCTCTCCCGTCGGGTCAGTCGTTGCCACCGTGAATGGCTCCGCTCCTCAAGAGCCTGCAAGAAAGAATATTGAACAAGTATTGAGATAGATGATTGGATAGGTAGGATTAGGGAAAAATACTAACATATTGTAGCTTGAGGCTTCCGCAGCGCCAGGATTAGGGGATAGGAGATTAGGTTACACAGAAAATATGCTTGATATTCCCTCTACCTACAGAAATGGGTATCTCGGTCATGTAAAGCATTCTCGAGGTTTGTGCAACATTATTCCGGCTGTGGCTGTCCTGTTGTCGATCTCTGAATACCGAATTACTTTGTTACAGCTAATATATTATTACGGATACTAATCTGACAATGCAATTTGTACACCGCAGCAATGTCAATAAATCTTCCCAATCAAGAAAAACCGAATAATGGCTACAAGTACTCCACTCAGCAGTTTGTTTCCTCGCCCAGGTAGGTTAATATGAGATGGTTCCCAGCCAATTGGCCAGTTGCTTTCCTGCGATGTCTGAATACAGCCCCTGCGAAAACAGGCTGGTCCTTGGAGCGGCAGAGTGACTTATTCTGCGCATGCTTGTTCCCATCACTGATGCAGTGGAATATGGTTATATCCTCGTTGGAACGCAACAAATATAATGGATGAGAAGTGGGAAGTGCAGGCAGTCATGTGTGAATAGAGGTCCCGAGCGATAAGAGAGCCGGAGCCACAGGAAAGGGACAGGGCTAGATATTGTATGTTATGGGATAAACATTGTGTTGTTACAAGAAGTAAGGGGAGATAGGGGATGGTTCAGTATGCAGCGTGGTCATGGAGAAGGGCTGTTTTCAAAATGGAGTTAATTAATGTTCGATGGAACGAAATTCAAAAGAGTCCAATTAAATTGCTCGGTCTTCCATCTACCACTTACCAGTGAGAAAATGTAGAGGAACATATTTACAAAGCATCACAGAGCGGCAGAATCAGCTATCAGTGACAAAAAAAACGGTGTCATCATTTGAATCCAGAGTTAGTAACAGCAGTTTAAAATGCTGAATGAAGCAAGAGATGCTCGAGTGTAATAAAAACATTTTCTGAATCTGCACCTTCCCAGACTTACAGGAAATTACTGGATGTGGTTCTTCAGAGTGATGTTGTTTAGTTAGATTTATTGTCAGAAGGGACTCATTTGGTGAACAAAAATCTTTTTATATCAAAGATTAAGTTGACGTAATCAAATGACCTGATCCAGAGTTAGATCGATTACTTGTCTAATACTCAAAGTCAATGGAGTAAGACGTGATGTGACCCAGAAAAGAAGCTGTCAAAAATTCACCAACAGGCGTCCATTAAATGATGCAAAGTTCGAGAATAGTTCAGTTATATCCCTGTGAAAATAACGTGGAATAACCAAACTGGTGTTGGATTGAGGAAGGAGATGTAGGCTCTGCGAAATGAGAGAATAATAAAGCAAAGCATTATTGAGAAGAGGAAAATGGCTCTATGAGTATAGAAGATGTAAAGCAGGAAGAGAGTATAAAACGCGCGGACATTTGTTCCTCACATGTTTCGCGATCAATAAGCTGTTTGTTGACATAGAATCAGGGATATGGATGGTGGACTAAGGAATAGATTGAGTTATAGGACAAGAACGGTATTTACCCATAGAGACACCGGAATGCCAGATGTAAACGATTAATTCTTGACATTTGACTTGAAGACCTGAGGATGTGCTGCCCGGTTCCGAGTGAAAGATCCAGTTTTCAGTGATTACTTTCTTTGAAATCTGATAGGAAGGGTCCATTTATGGGATTACTGCCCGGAAATGTGAACGCAGACTTGAACCTTTCCTCTTGGTGGGAGTTTACAATAACCAGGGGACGGAAGTGTGTGTGTGTGTGGGGGGGGGGGGGGGGGGGGAGGGAGAGTGGGGGGGGGGGGCAGAGATTAAAGTAAGGGTATGTGAGGAGATATTTTGCCACCCTGATGGTCATGGCAGTTTGCCACTTACTGTCTGAACGATTATGGAAGCCGAACACTCGTAACATTCAATACGTATTTAGATAAGCACGTGCAGGGAACGCAAACCAGGCTATTCGCCAAATACTTGACCGGCACAGACGACATGGGCCAAAGGGAATTTTCAATGCTTTGCTGTAGACCTCTATTACTCTATGACGGAGACACACACATCAGAGGTGGAATTTGCTGAAGGACTGAACGCAATTTTCCAACTCTCTGTAGTCTGAATGTGGCGCATAAAGGATTGTAGAATTGCGAATACAACAAATTTATTTTTCAAAGCAGAGGGAAAAGAAGATTCCAAGTCGAAAATGCAACTAGTGACAGTTCGTTGATGGTTAATAAAAATCAAATACTTAAGAAGTGTGGGTTAATGAAGGCAAAGAAACATGACTTCGCTGCTGGAAATCTTTGTTTGACATACGTCTTCAGTGTTTCCTAAGATAGCAGAGGGGTTGATTATTATAAAATTGTTGTTCTGTCGTACATGGGCGTCCAATGGCCGTTTAATAACTGCTACCCAACATATATGAGTTAAAACCTAGAGCTCATGGGCAGCACGGTGGCCTAGTGGTTAGCACAACCGCCTCACGGCGCTGAGGTCCCAGGTTCAATCCCGGCTCTGGGTCACTGTCCGTGTGGAGTTTGCACAGTCTCCCCGTGTCTGCGTGGGTTTCGCCCCCACAATCCAAAAATGTGCAGAGCAGGTGTATTGGCCACGCTAAATTGCCCCTTAATTGGAAAAATAATTGGGTAATCTAAATTTTAAAAAACCCAAAAAAAGAGAACGAGCTCATATATTAAATGTGTCAGGGGAAACATGGACAGAAGATTGATTGATCAGAAAGTGCCAATTGTGGTGAACCGAGATATTCAGAGTGGAACGTGTATTGTAATGCAACATTGCATGGAGTGTTGATAGTTAAATTCTTCACCGGTAGTCAATAAAATGAGAAATGGGTTTGTAGGTATAGTATCATTTAATAATAAGCAACTTGCATAGAACATAGAACGATACAGCGCAGTACAGGCCCTTCGGCCCTCGATGTTGCACCGACATGGAAAAAAACTAAAGGCCATCTAACCTACACTATGCCCTTATCATCCATATGCTTATCCAATAAATTTTTAAATGCCCTCAATGTTGGCGAGTTCACTACTGTTGCAGGTAGGGCATTCCACGGCCTCACCACTCTTTGCGTAAAAAAACCACCTCTGACCTCTGTCCTATATCTATTACCCCTCAATTTAAGGCTATGTCCCCTCGTGCTAGCCACCTCCATCCGCGGGAGAAGGCTCTCGCTGTCCACCCTATCTAACCCTCTGATCATTTTGTATGCTCTATTAAGTCACCTCTTAACCTTCTTCTCTCTAACGAAAACAACCTCAAGTCCATCAGCCTTTCCTCATAAGATTTTCCCTCCATACCAGGCAACATCCTGGTAAATCTCCTCTGCACCCGTTCCAAGGCTTCCACGTCCTTCCTATAATGAGGCGACCAGAACTGTACGCAATACTCCAAATGCGGCCGTACTAGAGTTTTGTACAACTGCAACATGACCTCATGGCTCCGGAACTCAATCCCTCTACCAATAAAGGCCAACACCCCATAGGCCTTCTTCACAACCCTATCAATCTGGGTGGCAACTTTCAGGGATCTATGTACATGGACACCGAGATCCCTCTGCTCATCCACACTACCAAGAATTTTACCATTAGCCAAATATTCCGCATTCCTGTTATTCTTTCCAAAGTGAATCACCTCACACTTCTCTACATTAAACTCCATTTGCCACCTCTCAGCCCAGCTCTACAGCTTATCTATGTCCCTCTGTAACCTGCAACATCCTTCCGCACTGTCTACAACTCCACCGACTTTATTGTCGTCTGCAAATTTACTCACCCATCCTTCTGCGCCCTCCTCTAGGTCATTTATAAAAATGACAAACAGCAACGGCCCCAGAACAGATCCTTGTGGTACGCCACTCGTAACTGAACTCCATTCTGAACATTTCCCATCAACTACCACTCTCTGTCTTCTTTCAACTAGCCAATTTCTGATCCACATCTCTAAATCACCCTCAATCCCTAGCCTCCGTATTTTCTGCAATAGCCGACCGTGGGGAACCTTATCAAACGCTTTACTGAAATCCATATACACCACATCAACTGCTCTACCCTCGTCTACCTGTTCAGTCACCTTCTCAAAGAACTCGATAAGGTTTGTGAGGCATGACCTACCCTTCACAAAACCATGCTGACTATCCCTAATCATATTATTCCTATCTAGATGATTATAAATCGTATCTTTTATAATCCTCTCCAAGACCTTACCCACCACAGACGTTAGGCTCACCGGCCTATAGTTACCGGGGTTATCTCTACTCCCCTTCTTGAACAAAGGGACCACATTTGCTATCCTCCAGTCCTCTGGCACTATTCCTGTAGCCAATGATGACTAAAAATCAAAGCCAAAGGCTCAGCAATCTCTTCCTGGCTTCCCAGAGAATCCTAGGATAAATCCCATCCGGCCCCGGGGACTTATCTATTTTCACCTTACTCGTAGTACCTGAGAACACACACACAGCCGTCTTCTGGGAGCGCAGAGCAAGAAGACCGAGGACAAAGGGTCTCAACAAATATATTCAAAATCACAGTAAGATTCACATATAAGCTTCCCATTGGTCATTCTACACCTCCTGACCTGGCCATATATCCTGATTGGGTCACTTTGCATTTCTCAATACTGGGCCCCTGGTTACCCAGCATCCTTTTCACCATTCTCTCCATGAGGCTACCCTCCCCCTTCTCTAGCCAAGCTTTGCTAAATTCCTTTGTTCTTTGTCTGTGAGTTCACTACCATCGGACCGGCCCTACTATCTATACTATTTTAACTAATAATCCTATTTTTATCACATTCATTTATTCATTTCCTCATTCCCTCCTTTTATCATTTCATGATAACCTTTCAGTCCAAGCCGCAGTAACGGCCCCTCATCTAGGAACATTCGTCGCTGTATTTCTAATTCCTGTTGCAGCACCCCAGCATCCGCTGCACCCTCGTGCATCCGAACAGCCAAGACTCGAGGGGCGGCTATCTGTTCCAGCGCACCATGCATTTTACCTATCACGCATTTAAGGATGGCCAGGCCCACAAAGATGCAGCCGAGTGCCACCGCTAGATACATGGCCATATGTATCAACCAATCCTTCCAACCTCCGAATCCCCAGCTACCCCAAGAGCCAGGGTCCCGCATACCGTCCAGGTGGTCCCTTATGCGATCCATAAATGTAGTGATGTTAACGGTTAAATCTTGAACTCCCATGATGCACTTACCCTGCACTATGGCACATACCCCACCTTCACGGGCCAGAAGATAGTCAAGAGCATACCGGTTCTGCATGGCAAACAACCGCAGCTGAGATAGTTCCGTTTCCCAGGATGGTAAGGCCGCAAATAAAATAATTCCTATCGTTGACCGCCAAAGAAACCCCCCCCCCCCCCAGTGTTAAGGCGCATAGAATTCCCCATCCGGCTGAGTGGCCCCAGTTGGGTGCTGGGACCTGAGGTTTCTTCCAATCTTCGCAGAATTCGGCTGAGACTGACCGGCGGGCCAATTGATGGTGCAGTATCCACTCAGTGGGGCAGGGGTCTGTGGTGGGGACTAGAGTCCCGATAGCAATTTGGCGGGGAAATGGGGGTGACAAAACATTGGTCGCTGTACCATTAAAGAAAAGTAGTATCCTTGCTCCGTGGTACAGTTTAGCACCACAATCAGTTATATTGATTGAGCAGGGAACCCCCCAGTAGCCCATTTCATCCGCTTTGGACACGCCCATTCGGGAACTCATAGCAATGGCTGGAACGCCCTAGACCCAACAGTGATATGCGAGACATTCGCCCAGCCACAAAGGCGCTGGATGCCAGCGTTCAATGGAACACAGGTGGTGTTTTACAGATGCATTGGCCAGACCGCCTGAGTGACGTGACACCTCCTATCCGTACAAGCGGGTCGGGAACAGGACACTGTTATGTTCGTTTTCCCCCTCTACTAGCAAACACCCGTACCCCGGAACTCACTGAAACAATTCTCGAGTCGACAGGGAGTCTCTATTGGGAGTGAAGGGGCTAGGTATATACGCCCTCCACCATCGAAGCTTATCCTGCTGTGAGTGGGAATTATCCCGAGGAAGGGGAAGGCGAATAGCCGGTGGGGCCGAACCCGGATCGTAAGGAAGAGTAACTTGCTCGGGCGGTGACTCGGAACGCTGACAATGAACCACAGTTTGGGGAGTGCCGCAAACCGGTGAAACGAAAATAACCTAGACACCGATGCGGGGTTCGGGTAACAGACAACCCGTCCCTGGCCATACAAGCGGTGGTAAATCTGGTAGAAGAGATTCATACTGCCCCAGTTACCCCCTCCCGGGTCCTATATGAATCAAGTACATCCTCCGAGAACCTACGTTCTAGTTGTACCTCCCTCCTCACACAGTCCTTCCTCTGTCTAGTCCCTCTCTCTCTCTCACAACCTCTTCCTAACCCCTCCTCACAGTCTGACGTCACCTCTGAGGCACCAAGGTTAACACATCCAAAATTAAATTTACATATACGCCAAAAACAAGGCAATGTCCATGCAGTCTTCCCTTCCCATCATTGGGACCAGTGCAATTGCTTCATAAGCCCTGCATGGTCCGTTAGCTGGATGACCTTCCATGTGTCGATACCACGTCCTCGTATATGGGGGCAGTGAAGAACGTCACCTTTGCAGAGGTGGAATGTCCGGGTACTTCGGTTGGGGTTCAGATGTAGATGATATTCCCCTGTTCCATTTCCGCCGCCGATGTCACTCCAAGCGAGGCGATGCCGAAGATCACACAGGTGGTGAGAAGCCACCCCATCATGCTTCACACCTGTAAAATAGCGCTGGGGAAGGGAGGCAGGTTAGTGACCGACCTTTTACAGTGGTGGAGGTGGACCCAAACACTCCACCCCTCCACTTTAACTGCAGTGGGGGTGGTAAGGAGAACTTGGAAAGGCCCCTCCCATCGTGGCTCTGACCCTTTCCGAGTCCAATTTTTGACCATGACATAACTACCAGGCTGCACTGAGAGCGAGCTATGTGATAGGGACGGTGACGAGTGAGCTGCGCGGACCTGGCCATGGAGTTCCTTGAGGGCGTTAGTGAGGGCTAGAACATAGTTAGTCCTTTCTTTAGTCAGATGGTGAAACTGGACCAATCTGGGAACAGGCAGGTTCCCGGGAGTTCTAATGGGCCTGCCGTAAAAGACTCGGCAGGAGAGAGCTAGGCCAATCCTGCAGGTGTGACCTACAGCTGAATGAGGACACCGGAGAGCAACTTAAGCCATGTCGGCCCCGTGTCCGCTCTTAATTTAGCCAATTTAGTTTTGAGGGTCTGATTATGTCTCTCAACCAACCCGGCTGACTGCGGTCTGTCCACACAGTCTAACTGCTGGCATATCCCCAACTGAGAGCAGAACTCCTTGTTAACCTATCCAATAAAATGAGGCCCGTTAACAGAACTTAACTGAGCCGGTATTCCGTACATAAACATCTCATCACATTTTTACAGCCTTTGGCTCTCCGTCCTCTTCCGTCTGGTGTCATGGTCACCAGTGACGAGATGTCATCTTTGGTGAATAATGATGGGCCAAGCCTATCGGCATCATCCGAGCCATAGCCAGCGTACAACACATATTAAAGCATCCAATGCTTATGCAGTATACAATTATAATAACAAGTATTAGCAATCCATGCATCAGGTAAAACCCCATGGCCAAGCTATGAGAGATAACCCCGAGCTGAATCCGACTAGATAGATAGACATCCTCAATGCTACCGTGTTGCCCTTAGGATTTATATCCTTCTTATAGTTATACTGACTAGCAACTATCCCTCAGCCTTGTCATTTGTATTTACATGTCATGATTTGAAAACTGTGCAGGAAAATCAATGGTAAATGCATCTATCTCGCAGACCAGTGTCGATAGACCCTTTGTGTTGTGCTTTCCTCAAGTCCAATCACCGTGAACCATAGCTGGCGCCGCTCAGGAAGGTAACACAATAGCCATTCCGGTTGTTCCACTACCTCCAAGGCATCTGACTACCTCGGGGCAGTAGCACCATAAAAGCGTCCTCATGTCCCTTAGAAGCAGCCCACAACTCAGTCCATCAGCGACCAAAAGGTCCTTATCCCTCATTGGGATTTTTTTTGTAGGAAGTGCTTTCCGTTTCCCATAGGAATGGTAATTGATGATATTTTGTATCATGCACTGATTATCTTGCTTTATTAATTGCAGGAGCGTCAACCAATCCTGTTTCTATTTCTGACTTCCTCACTCTGACGTCGAACATTGTACTGAATCATGTAGCCCGCCAGCCCTGGCTTACTTGAAACAATAGCTCCGTTTTCTCCAACCCCCTGTTGTCCATTCTCATTTTCCTTTCCGCATGGAGTGTATACTTGCCATTATTTGTTTTTTCTTAAACACCACTCACGCACTTAGTACAGGTAACTTCTTGTGGTTACAACCCAATTGAATTTATACATAACAGTCCCTAACAACTTACAGGACATTTAGTCTGTAATAACTGTTATACTCTCCAATGCTATATTGGTTACACATTTCCCCTCGCGGCAGCAAGCTGCCAATATTCTAGACTAGTGCCTCTCAAAGTGTGGTACGCGTACGTACTGGTACTTGGAGTGTTTCCAGAAAAGAAAGAGACAGTAATCCTGGGTTGGCTTGTTTCGCTCACCGATCCCTGGCACATTGGAAAAAAAAACTGCCGGTACGCCACATCAGATAGTTTGAGATGCACTGTTCCAGACTACTGTCATTTAAAATACGGGGGTTCCTCGTCAGTCACTGCTGTCTGCCGAGACCCTTAATAACTCCTCCGCGTAATACGTCCCTCCTGGAGACCACAGATCACCCATCAGCTAACGTCCCGTTAGAGATGTCTGACCGGAGGTTTCAGTATTCAGTAATAATTTGATAGTTTGATTTGTTGCTAACCCGTAAGGTTTTTCTTCCGGGCTCTATCATTCAATTCCCTCAAACATGTAGCCAATTGTATCATTAGTTTTTTCCCATACTGTCTGAAACATTCTTCTGCAGAGTGTTGTTCAGGTTCTTCATCGGTATGATCGTTGCTTCATCTGAAACTAAAATGAACAGGTCAAAGGCGGAGAGGGCCCTATTTCTTAATTTGTATCTTCCTATCCGTGCTTGGATATTCCAGAAGTACCATCTAGCATAGCCCACGTACTGCCTCACAAATCGATACCATAAGTCTGTCACTTGTCTACAAGATTGCACAGCCTTTTAAAGTCACATTGTTGTCGGCCAAATTATCCTTGCAGTAATTGCACTTTGTCATTAATCTATCCCACTTACACTGACACTTATGTAGCATGGTGGTTAGCACAAATGCTTCACAGCTCCAGGATCCCAGGCTCGACTCCCGGCTGGGTCACTGTCTGTGCGGAGTCTGCACGTCCCCCCCGTGTGTGCGTGGGTTTCCTCCCACAGTCCAAAGAAGTACGGGGTTAGGTGGAATGGCCATGCCAAACTGCCCGTAGTGTCCCAATAGCAAGGCTAAGGGGGGGGGGGGGGGGGGAGTTGTTGGGTTACGGGTATAGGGTGGATACGTGGGTCTGAGTGGGGCGATCATTGCTCGGCACAACATCGAGGGCCGAAGGGCCTGCCCTGTGCTGCACTGCTCCATGCTCTTGGATTCAAAATCCCCCCTGTGGTCACAAACCTCAATCATTAAAGTTGCCTGATATTCCACAAAACAATCATGAATGCCCCAAATCTCCCTGGGGGCTGCAGCATCCCATCGCTGTCTTTGCAAATGCATTATCCATTCTCCTGATAACTCAATGTCTGACCATCTCCTGGGTTTCATATGACTACTACCAGTCCAAACAATCGGGCTACAGAATGCCCCACAATCCTGACTGGTGGTTTCCCAATACTCACTGTGAACCATTTTAAACTGAGGGCCATTAAGCACCGCCCTTGTTCTATCATTCCATACATTTAAATCTTTACTGATTACATTCCTACGCTCATTGCCCGTAGGCTGCCGATCGAGTATCATAATTCCTCTGTATTTGATCAATGTGACCAGATTTTAAAATTCTGACATAACTTCTTTTTGAACCTTTTTATTTTCCTTATCCTTGATGTACATCATACAATTAAGGCCTGTTAAGCCTCCTCCTTCTGTTATTGCACCCCTGAGTGAGATGCGAAGAATCTCAAACTCCTCCTCTTTTGCTCACCCAGTGATCCGACCTGGTCAAAACCTTCCCTTGATACATTCCTGATAGTGCTACTGCATTTACTTTAATTACTTTATTTTGATGACGACCGGATTTGTATGAAAGTAAGATCCAAACATGACATTTGAACTTCATCAGCTGTCCAATCAATGCTGCTAACAGGTTTTAATTCACTTTCTTCTCCCCCATTGGATCATGTGTTTTAATTGTGATACAATTTCTTTTGCTCCAGACATCATGCTTCTCTAATTCAACTGTATGTGTACCCAGAATCTGAACAATCTTGTTTTTACATTTTACAGCTTCACGGATGATTTTCCCTGCAGTCTTAGTTGGTAGCTTCACCCAAACTTCCTCTAAATTAGCAATTGGTTTCAATATCTTAATTTTTCTGCATCAATTTTTTAAATTAAATATTTCTCTGCAATCAGATTCTCATTTCCTGATACTGCAATTAATTCTCTTAATCTAACTTCTGGTCCAATATCTTTATTCTCCAAATCTCCTTCTTCAATGTCTATAACATGCTAAACATCATTATTTCTGCAAGTGAATTTTCATGCTAGTCGGGCACTAGGACCCTGCGGAGCCATGCAGTACAGCTTACACGAAGCTGTCTGCTTGGAAATCTCTTTGTGTCCATTTAGTGCTGAGCACATTGCTCGCCGGCCATTTATAACTTCTAATTGATGTGAAACTATTTTATTTATTTTTTTTTTTTTTTTTTTTGCAGCCAAGACTATGCCGAGTTGCAACTAATCATTTACAAATCCCAATTTATACAGTTTGATTTCACTTTTTGTTTTCTTCCTGAGAATTATGTTTAATTAACTCCCACATCATTATTACTAAGGTTCTGAAGAACTTTCAAATACTTACTCCGTTTTAACTCTCACTTTAATACCTCCTAAAACACAACATTTCACAAAACTAGGAACAGAGGTTATCACATTCGTATCAAGCAGACTCATTCATTCATTGGAGATCTCCATTCAGACAAAGGAATTCAAATCCTTATACGGTCATTCATCAACACACAAGTCATTTATAACCCAATTCTTTCATTCAAACAACCCATATCTTCGCGAAGCTATAGTTGAACGGAATTGAACTGCCCGCAAACATTCCATCAGCGATCCTTCCTTCACTGAACATCATATCAACCCGGTACGGACATTAACCAATTTTTCATCAAATTAGAATTGAACGGAATTGAAGTGTGCGCCAACATTCCATCAGCGGTCTTTTACTGAACTGTTGCGCGATATCATATCAATCCGTTAAAGACCTTAACCGAATTAAAGTATAATTTAATAGAGCCAATTTTTAATTTGCTACTCACATGCAACTGAGTTAACCAGGCAACATCCCATCAGACACCAACTGAACTGTTCGCCTCATTCCAAAACTTAACCATACCTGCAATGACAGAAATAAAATCTTTGAATCCATCAGACTGACCTTTGATTTCGTCGAGACAATCGAACCTGATCAAATGCGAGTGATTAGACTGTTAGCAGAATACGAGACAGAGGAAAATCGATATAAAAACATCGTGGGCCCATTTCCTTTCTCACCGTCTGCGAGCATTCCAATTCTGATTTCGCAGATGAAAGGCAAGATAGTCGAGAAATCCGGATTTCGGCACCAAATGTTGATTCCTGGTTAATTTGCTGTCAGTCTAGATTCAATAAAATCTGAGATGGATTTGCAGGTATCATATCATTTAATAATAACTAACTTGCAAGGCTGACTAAATCCATAGGACCTCAGGACACACACACTGTCTTCTGAGAGCCCAGAATAAAGAGAGAGAGTATACAAAGAAACTTCTGCTGATATATTCAAAATCACAGTAAGATTCACATATAAGCTTCCCATTGGTCATTCTATACACCTCCTGACCTGGCCCTATATCCTAATTGGTCACTTTGCATTGTAACCCCAGCATCCTTTTCACCTTGCTCACCATGCGGCCACCCTCCCCCGATGGTTTCAAACAGGCTTTGGCTAAATCTCTTTGTCCTTTGTCTGTGAGCTCACGACCATCAGACCGACCCTACTAACATCGGGCCGGCCCTACTATCTATCCTATCTTAACTAATAATTCTAATTTTATCACATTAATTTATTCATTTCCTCAGGGGTGATATCGGGACGGGGTGATATTGGGAAGGGGTGTAATCGGAGGGGGTGGTGATATTGGGGAGTGGTTGAATTTAGGGAGGGGGTGATATCGCGGTGGGGTGATATCGGGGAGGGTGTGATATTGGGGATGGGGTGATATTGTGGTGGAGGAGATATCGGGGAGGGTGTGATATCGGGGACGGTGGTATCGGGGTGGGGATGATATTGGGGAGGGGGTGATATCTGCGAGGGGGTGATATCGGGGAACGGGTAATATCGGGGTGGGGGTGATATCGGGGAAGGGGTGATATCGAGGAGGGTGTGATGTCGGGGAGGGGGTGATATCGGGGAGTGGGTGATATCGGGGTGGGTGTGATATCGGGGTGGGGTGATATTGGGGAGGGGGTGATATTGGGGAGGGAGGGATATCTGGGAGGGGGTTATATCGGAGAACGGGTAATATCGGGGTGGGGGTGATATCGGGGAGGGGGGTGATATCGAGGAGGGGGTGATATCAGGGGAGGGGGTGATATCGGGGAGTGGGTGATATCGGGGTGGGGTGATATCAGGCTGTGGTGATATTGGAGAGGTGTAATCGGAGGGGGTTGATATTGGGGTGTGCGTGATTTTGCGGAGGGGTGATATCGGGGTGGGGGAGATATCGGGGAATGGGTGATATCGGGGATGATGTGATATTGCGGAGGGTGTGATATCGGCGTGGGGATGATATTGGGGAGGAGGTGATATCGGGGAGGTGTGATATCGGGGACGGTGATATCGGGGTGGAATGATATTGGGGAGGGGGTTATTTCAGGGAGGGCGTACCGGCGTGGAGATGATATCGGGGAGGGGGTGATATCGGGGGTGGGGGTGATATCGGGTATGGGGTGATATCGGGGTGGGGGTGATATCCGGGTGGGGGTGATATCGGGGGAGGGTGATATCGGGGAGGGGGTGATATTGGGTATGGGGGGTGATATCGGGGAGCAGGTGATATCGGAGAGGGGGTGATATTGGGGAGGAGGTTATATCTGGGAGGGGGTGATATCGGGGAGCTGGTAATATCGGGGTGGGTGTGATATCGGGGAGGGGGTGATATCGGGGAGGGGGTGAAATCAGGGAGTGGGTGATATCGGGGTGGGTGTGATATCGGGCTGGGGTGGTATTGTGGAGGGGTGTAATCGGAGGGGGGTGGTATTGGGGAGTGGGTGATTTTGGGGAGGGGGTTATATCGGGGTGGGGGGTGATATCGGGGAGGGGATGATATCGGGGATGGGGTGATATTGGGGAGGATGTGATATCGGGGAGTGTGATATCGGGGACGGTGGTATCGGGGTGGGGATGATATTGGGGAGGGGGTTATTTCGGGGAGGCTGATATTGTGGTGGGGGTGATATCCGAGAGGGGGTGATATCGGGGTTGGGGTGATATCGTGCATGGGGTGATATCGGGGAGGGGGTGATATGGGGGTGGGGGTTATACCGGGGTGATGGTGATATCGGGGTGGGGGTGATATCGGGATGGGGGGTGATAGCGGGGCGCGGATGATATCGGGGAGGGGTGATATTGGGAAGGGGGTGATATCGGGGAGGGGGTGATATTGCGGTGGGGTGATATCGGGGTGGGGATGATATCCGGGGAGGGGGTGATATCGGGGTGGGGTGATATAGGGGTGGGGATCATATCGGGGAGGGGGGGATATCGGTGTGGGGGTGATATCTGGGAGGGGGTGATCTCGGGGAGGGTGTGATATCGGGGTTGGGGGATATCGGGGTGGGGGGGATATCTGGGAGGGGGTGATGTCGGGGAGGGTGATATCGGGGTGGGGGTGATATCGGGGATGGTGTGATATCCGGGGAGGGGGTGATATCTAGGTGGGGTGATATCGGGGTGGGGATGATATCGGGGAGGGGGTGATATATGGGTGGGGATGATATCGGGGAAGGGGTGATATCGGGATGGGGTGATATCCGGGGAGGGGGTCCGGGCTGTGATGCGGTTTCTATTGAGACACAACCACCCCGAAGTCCCCCAATGGGGCCAATGGGCAGCATAAGCCGTCACGGCGCCTGTGCAGCCTCCATCCCAGCATCCCTGCGTGTGAGCGGGGCCATCTTGTGTTGCCAGGAGGACTCCCGGCGTCCATCTTGTGTTGCCAGTGAAGACTCCCGGCGGCCATCTTCTGTTGCCAGTGAAGACCCAGCCGCCATCTTGTGTTTGCCAGGGGAGACTCCGGCGGCCATCTTATGTTGCCAGGGGGACCCCGGCCCATCTGTGTTCGCCAGGGGAGAACCCGGCGCGCCATCTGTGTTGCCAGGGGGACCCGCCATCATATTGTGTCGCCAGGGGAGACCCGGCCGCCATCTTGTGTCGCCAGGGGAGACCCGGCCGCCATCTTGTTTCGCCAGGGGAGACCCGGCCGCCATCTTGTGTCGCCAGGGGAGCCCCGCGCCATCTGTGTTGCCAGGGGAGGACCCGGCACGCCAGGGAGATCGACGTCCACCCACGACCGTCCCTCCTGGTAATGCAGATGGTAAATCAGGGTGAGGCTGGTGGGGATGGTCAGTGTGACAGGCAGTGGGGGGAGGGAGATGCCGTGTGGGTGGGGGGCTTTCCTCTCAGCATGGAATGAATGGAACTAAAGGGAAATGTCAGCATCTTCTTCAACTGCTGCCTGAACTGAGTCTGTGTGACGGCGTAAATGGCAGTGTTTGTGCAGCAGCTCAGGAGCTGCAGCATGAAGCCCAATTCCTGAACATAAGATCTAACCATACAGACCGATACCCCAGATCCCACATCCGTCTCCATATAGAATAAACCATTAACATTGACCATAAGAGGATGAAATTGGCGGAGATAATAAACAGTAAAATGATGGATTTCCTCCGACTCTCCATCTCTGGGTCTGTGGGACTCTCCCCACTGCTGTGAGCCCGGAGTCTCCTGCGGGCCCTGCTGCTGACCACAATGTGTCTGACGGTGAGAACATTGAGCAGCAGAATCAGGGCAAATGGAACAGTCGGGGTTAGAATGTGGTGGAGGAACTCGATTGTTCCCCAGGCCGGAGAGAACAGAGCAGCCATTGTGACATCACAAAACCAGGGGAATGTTCTGCAGCGAGACCATACTGACCGCTCAGCATAAAC